>NC_092729.1:60768117-60944355 GCF_047496885.1 Scyliorhinus torazame | reverse complement strand
ATCCTCAGCATCTACACTCAACTCCCAATAACTCAACCTGCAGAAACCCATCCTCAGCATCTCCACTCACCTCCCAATAACTCAACCTGCAGAAACCCATCCTCAGCATTTCCACCCACCTCCCAATAACACAACCTGCAGAAACCCATCCTCAGCATCTTCACTCACCTTCCAATAACATAACCTGCAGAAACCCATCCTCAGAATCTCCACTCATCTCCCAATAACACAACCTGCAGAAACCCATCCTCAGCATCTCCACTCACCTTCCAATAATACAATGAGCAGAAACCCATCCTCAGCATCTTCACTAACCTTGCAATAACACAATTTGCAGAAACCCATCCTCAGCACCTCCACTCACCCCCCAATAACACAAACTGAAAAACCCATCCTTAGCATCTCCACTCACCTCCCAATAACACAACCTGAAGAAACCCATCCATAGCATCTCCACACACCTTCCAGTAACACAACCTGTAGAAACCCATCCTCAGCATCTCCACTCACCGTCCAATAACACAACCTGCAGAAACCCATCCTCAGCGTCTTCACCCACCTCCCAATATCACAACCTGCAGAAAGCCATCCTCAGCATCTTCACTCACCTTCCAATAACACAACCTGCAGAAACCCATCCTCAGAATCTCCACTCACCTCCCAATAACACAATCTGCAGAAACCCATCCTCAGCATCTCCACTCACCTTCCAATAATACAATGAGCAGAAACCCATCCTCAGCATCTTCACTAACCTTGCAATAACACAATTTGCAGAAACCCATCCTCAGCACCTCCACTCACCTCCCAAATAACACAACCTGCAGAAACCCATCCTCAGCATCTCCACTCACTTTCTAATAACACAACCTGCAGAAACCCATCCTCAGCATCTTCACTCAGCTACCAATAACACAACCTGCAGAAACCCATCCTCAGCATCTCCACTCACCTCCCAATAACGCAACCTGCAGAAACCCATCCTCAGCAACTCCACTCACCTCCCAAATAACACAACCTGCAGAAACCCGTCCTCAGCATCTCCACTCACTTTCTAATAACACAACCTGCAGAAACCCATCCTCAGCACCTCCACTCACCTCCCAAATAACACAACCTGCAGAAACGCATCCTCAGCATCTCCACTCACTTTCTAATAACACAACCTGCAGAAACCCATCCTCAGCATCTTCACTCAGCTCCCAATAACACAACCTGCAGAAACCCATCCTCAGCATCTCCACTCACCTCCCAATAACGCAACCTGCAGAAACCCATCCTCAGCAACTCCACTCACCTCCCAAATAACACAACCTGCAGAAACCCATCCTCAGCATCTCCACTCACTTTCTAATAACACGACCTGCAGAAACCCATCCTCAGCATCTCCACTCACCTCCCAATAACGCAACCTGCAGAAACCCATCCTCAGCAACTCCACTCACCTCCCAAATAACACAACCTGCAGAAACCCATCATCAGCATCTCCACTCACTTTCTAATAACAAAACCTGCAGAAACCCATCCTCAGCATCTTCACTCAGCTCCCAATAACACAACCTGCAGAAACCCATCCTCAGCATCTCCACTCACCTTCCAATAACACAACCTGCAGAAACCCAACCCCATCATCTTCACTCACCTTCCAATAACACAACCTGTTGAAACCCATCGTCAGCATCTCCACTCAGCTCCCAATAACACAAAAAGCAGAAACCCAACCGCAGCATCTCCACTCACCTTCCAATAACACAACCTGCAGAAACCCATCCTCAGCATCTCCACTCACCGTCCAATAACACAACCTGCAGAAACGCATCTTCAGCATCTTCACTCACCACCCAATAACACAACCGGCAGAAACCCATCCTCAGCATCTCCACTCACCCCCCCAATAACACATCTGAAGAAACCCATCCATAGCATCTCCACCAACCTTCCAATAACACAACCTGTAGAAATCCATCCTCAGCATCTCCACTCACCGTCCAATAACACAACCTGCAGAAACCCATCCTCAGCATCGTCACTCACCTCCCAATAACACAACCTGCAGAAACCCATCCTCAGCATCTCCACTCACCTCTCAATAACACAACCTGCAGAAACCCATCCTCTGCATCTCCACTCGCCTCCCAATAACACAACCTGCAGAAACCCATTCTCAGCATCTTCACTCACCTTCCAATAACACAAACTGCTGAAACCCATCCTCAGCATCTCCACTCAACTCCCAATAACTCAACCTGCAGAAACCCATCCTCAGCATCTCCACTCACCTCCCAATAACTCAACCTGCAGAAACCCATCCTCAGCATCTCCACTCACCTCCCAATAACTCAACCTGCAGAAACCCATCCTCAGCATCTCCACTCACCTCCCAATAACTCAACCTGCAGAAACCCATCCTCAGCATTTCCATTCAACTCCCAATAACACAACCTGCAGAAACCCATTCTCAGCATCTCCACTCACATTCCAATAACACAACCTGCACAAACCCAACCCCAGCATCTTCACTCACCTTCCAATACCACAACCTGCCGAAACCCGTCCTCAGCATCTTCACTAACCTCGCAATAACACAACCTGCAGAAACCCATCCTCAGCATCTCCACTCACCCCCCAAAAACACAACCTGCAGAAACCCATCCTCAGCATCTCCACGCACCCCACAATTACACAACCTGAAGAAACCCAACCATAGCATCTCCACTCACCTTCCAGTAACACAACCTGTAGAAATCCATCCTCAGCATCTCCACTCACCGTCCAAAAACACAACCTGCAGAAACGCATCCTCAGCGTCTTCACTCACCACCCAATAACACAAATGCAGAAAACCATCCTCAGCATCTCCACTCACCCCCCCAATAACACAACCTGATGAAACCCATCCATCGCATCTCCACTCACCTTCCAGTAACACAACCTGTAGAAATCCATCCTCAGCATCTACACTCACCGTCCAATAACACAACCTGCAGAAACCCGTCCTCAGCATCTTCACTCACCTTCCAATAACACAACCTGCAGAAACCCATCCTCAGAATCTCCACTCACCTCCCAATAACACAACCTGCAGAAACCCATCCTCAGCATCTCCACTCACCTTCCAATAATACAATGAGCAGAAACCCATCCTCAGCATCTTCACTAACCTTGCAATAACACAATTTGCAGAAACCCATCCTCAGCAACTCCACTCACACCCCCAATAACACAACCTGAAAAACCCATCCTCAGCATCTCCACTCACCTCCCAATAACACAACCTGAAGAAACCCATCCACAGCATCTCCACTCACCTTCCAGTAACACAACCTGTAGAAACCCATCCTCAGCATCTCCACACACCGTCCAATAACACAACCTGCAGAAACCCATCCTCAGCGTCTTCACCCACCTCCCAATAACACAACCTGCAGAAACCCAACCTCAGCATCTTCACTCACCTTCCAATAACACAACCTGCAGAAACCCATCCTCAGAATCTCCACTCACGTCCCAATAACACAACCTGCAGAAACCCATCCTCAGCATCTCCACTCACCTTCCAATAATACAATGAGCAGAAACCCATCCTCAGCATCTTCACTAACCTTGCAATAACACAATTTGCAGAAACCCATCCTCAGCACCTCCACTCACCCCCCAATAACACAACCTGAAAAACCCATCCTCAGCATCTCCACTCAACTCCCAATAACACAACCTGAAGAAAGCCATCCATAGCAACTCCACTCACCTTCCAGTAACACAACCTGTAGAAACCCATCCTCAGCATCTCCACTCACCGTCCAATAACACAACCTGCAGAAACCCATCCTCAGCGTCTTCACCCACCTCCCAATAACACAACCTGCAGAAACCCATCCTCAGCATCTTCACTCACCTTCCAATAACACAACCTGCAGAAACCCATCCTCAGAATCTCCACTCACCTCCCAATAACACAACCTGCAGAAACCCATCCTCAGCATCTCCACTCACCTTCCAATAATACAATGAGCAGAAACCCATCCTCAGCATCTTCACTAACCTTGCAATAACACAATTTGCAGAAACCCATCCTCAGCACCTCCACTCACCCCCCAATAACACAACCTGAAGAACCCCATCCTTAGCATCTCCACTCCCCTTCCAGTAACACAACCTGCAGAAATCCATCCTCAGCATCTCCACTCACCGTCCAATAACACAACCTGCAGAAACCCATCCTCAGCATCTTCACTCACCTCCCAATAACACAACATGCAGACACCCATCCTCAACATCTTTACTCACCTCCCAATAACGCAACCTGCAGAAACCCATCCTCAGCATCTCCACTCACCTCCCAAATAACACAACCTGCAGAAACCCATCCTCAGCATCTCCACTCACTTTCTAATAACACAACCTGCAGAAACCCATCCTCAGCATCTTCACTCAGCTCCCAATAACACAACCTGCAGAAACCCATCCTCAGCATCTCCACTCACCTTCCAATAACACAACCTGCAGAAACCCAACCCCATCATCTTCACTCACCTTCCAATAACACAACCTGCTGAAACCCATCCTCAGCATCTTCACTCACCTTGCAATAACACAACCTGCAGAAACCCATCCTCAGCATCTCCACTCACCTTCCAATAACACAACCTGCAGAAACACATCCTCATCATCTTCACTAACCTTGCAATAACACAATTTGCAGGAACCCATCCTCAGCACCACCACTCACCCCACAATAACACAACCTGCAGAAACCCATCCTCAGCATCTCCACTCACCCCCCAATAACACAACCTGAAGAAACACAACCATAGCATCTCCACTCACCTTCCAATAACACAACCTGCAGAAACCCAAACCCAGCATCTCCACTCACCTTCCCATAACACAACCTGCAGAAACCCATCCTCAGCATCTCCACTCACCTTCCAATAACACAACCTGCAGAAACCCAACCCCAGCATCTTCGCTCACCTGCCAATAACACAACCTGGATAAACCATCCTCAGCATCTTCACTCACCTTCCAATAACACAACCTGCAGAAACCCATCCTCAGCATCTCCACTCACCTTTCAATAACACAACCTTCAGAAACCCATCCTCAGCATCTCCACTCACCCCCCCAATAACACAACCTGAAGAAACGCAACTATAGCATCTCCACTCACCTTCCAGTAACACAACCTGTAGAAATCCATCCTCAGCATCTCCACTCACCGTCCAATAACACAACCTGCAGAAACGCATCCTCAGCGTCTTCACTCACCACCCAATAACACAACCTGCAGAAACCCATCCTCAGCATCTCCACTCACCCCCCCAATAACACAACCTGAATAAACCCATCCATAGCATCTCCACTCACCTTCCGGTAACACAACCTGTAGAAATCCATCCTCAGCATCTCCACTCACCGTCCAATAACACAACCTGCAGAAACCCATCCTCAGCATCGTCACTCACCTCCCAATAGCACAACCTGCAGAAACCCATCCTCAGCATCTCCACTCACCTCCCAATAACACAACCTGCAGAAACCCATCCTCAGCATCTCAACTAACCTCCCAATATCACAACCTTCAGAAACCCATCCACAGCATCTCCACCAACCTTCCAATAACACAACCTGCAGAAACCCATCCTCAGCATCTCCAGTCACCTTCCAATAACACAACCTGCAGAAACCCATCCTCAGCATCTCCAATCACCTCACAATAACACAACCTGCAGAAACCCATCCTCAGCATCTTCACACACCTTCCAATAACACAACCTGCAGAAACCCATCCTCAGCATCTCCACTCACCTCCCAATAACACAACCTGCAGAAACCCATCCTCAGCATCGTCACTCACCTCGCAATAACACAACCTGCAGAAACCCATCCTCAGCATCTCCACTCACCTCCCAATAACACAACCTGCAGAAACCCATCCTCAGCATCTGCACTCACCTTCCAATAACACAACCTGCAGAAACCCATCCTCAGCATCTCCAGTCACCTTCCAATAACACAACCTGCAGAAACTCATCCTCAGCATCTCCAATCACCTCACAATAACACAACCTGCAGAAACCCATCCTCAGCATCTTCACACACCTTCCAATAACACAACCTGCATAAACCCATCCTCAGCATCTCCACTCACCTCCCAATAACACAACCTGCAGAAACCCATCCTCAGCATCTTCACTCACCTTCCAATAACACAAACTGCAGAAACCCAACCGCAGCATCTCCACTCACCTTCCAATAACACAACCTGCAGAAACCCATCCTCAGCATCTCCACTCGCCGACCAATAAGACAACCTGCAGAAATCCATTCTCAGCATCTTCACTCACCACCCAATAACACAACCTGCAGAAACCCATCCTCAGCATCTCCACTCACCACCCAATAACACAACCTGCAGAAACCCATCCTCAGCATCTCCACTCACCCCCCCCCCAATAACACATCTGAAGAGATCCATCCTCAGCATCTCCACTCACTTTCTAATAACACAAACTGCAGAAACCCATCCTCAGCATCTTCACTCAGCTCCCAATAACACAACCTGCAGAAACCCATCCTCAGCATCTCCACTCACCTCCCAATAACGCAACCTGCAGAAACCCATCCTCAGCAACTCCACTCACCTCCCAAATAACACAACCTGCAGAAACCCGTCCTCAGCATCTCCACTCACTTTCTAATAACACAACCTGCAGAAACCCATCCTCAGCACCTCCACTCACCTCCCAAATAACACAACCTGCAGAAACGCATCCTCAGCATCTCCACTCACTTTCTAATAACACAACCTGCAGAAACCCATCCTCAGCATCTTCACTCAGCTCCCAATAACACAACCTGCAGAAACCCATCCTCAGCATCTCCACTCACCTCCCAATAACGCAACCTGCAGAAACCCATCCTCAGCAACTCCACTCACCTCCCAAATAACACAACCTGCAGAAACCCATCCTCAGCATCTCCACTCACTTTCTAATACCACGACCTGCAGAAACCCATCCTCAGCATCTCCACTCACCTCCCAATAACGCAACCTGCAGAAACCCATCCTCAGCAACTCCACTCACCTCCCAAATAACACAACCTGCAGAAACCCATCCTCAGCATCTCCACTCACTTTCTAATAACACAACCTGCAGAAACCCATCCTCAGCATCTTCACTCAGCTCCCAATAACACAACCTGCAGAAACCCATCCTCAGCATCTCCACTCACCTTCCAATAACACAACCTGCAGAAACCCAACCCCATCATCTTCACTCACCTTCCAATAACACAACCTGTTGAAACCCATCGTCAGCATCTCCACTCACCTCCCAATAACACAAACTGCAGAAACCCAACCGCAGCATCTCCACTCACCTTCCAATAACACAACCTGCAGAAACCCATCCTCAGCATCTCCACTCACCGTCCAATAACACAACCTGCAGAAACGCATCCTCAGCATCTTCACTCACCACCCAATAACACAACCGGCAGAAACCCATCCTCAGCATCTCCACTCACCCCCCCAATAACACATCTGAAGAAACCCATCCATAGCATCTCCACCAACCTTCCAATAACACAACCTGTAGAAATCCATCCTCAGCATCTCCACTCACCGTCCAATAACACAACCTGCAGAAACCCATCCTCAGCATCGTCACTCACCTCCCAATAACACAACCTGCAGAAACCCATCCTCAGCATCTCCACTCACCTCTCAATAACACAACCTGCAGAAACCCATCCTCAGCATCTCCACTCGCCTCCCAATAACACAACCTGCAGAAACCCATTCTCAGCATCTTCACTCACCTTCCAATAATACAAACTGCTGAAACCCATCCTCAGCATCTCCACTCAACTCCCAATAACTCAACCTGCAGAAACCCATCCTCAGCATCTCCACTCACCTCCCAATAACTCATCCTGCAGAAACCCATCCTCAGCATCTCCACTCACCTCCCAATAACTCAACCTGCAGAAACCCATCCTCAGCATCTCCACTCACCTCACAATAACTCAACCTGCAGAAACCCATCCTCAGCATCTCCATTCAACTCCCAATAACACAACCTGCAGAAACCCATCCTCAGCATCTCCACTCGCCTCCCAATAACACAACCTGCAGAAACCCATTCTCAGCATCTTCACTCACCTTCCAATAATACAAACTGCTGAAACCCATCCTCAGCATCTCCACTCAACTCCCAATAACTCAACCTGCAGAAACCCATCCTCAGCATCTCCACTCACCTCCCAATAACTCATCCTGCAGAAACCCATCCTCAGCATCTCCACTCACCTCCCAATAACTCAACCTGCAGAAACCCATCCTCAGCATCTCCACTCACCTCACAATAACTCAACCTGCAGAAACCCATCCTCAGCATCTCCACTCACCTCCCAATAACTCAACCTGCAGAAACCCATCCTCAGCATCTCCACTCACCTCACAATAACTCAACCTGCAGAAACCCATCCTCAGCATCTCCACTCACCTCACAATAACTCAACCTGCAGAAACCCATCCTCAGCATCTTCACTCACCTTCCAATACCACAACCTGCCGAAACCCGTCCTCAGCATCTTCACTAACCTCGCAATAACACAACCTGCAGAAACCCATCCTCAGCATCTCCACTCACCCCCCAATAACACAACCTGCAGAAACCCATCCTCAGCATCTCCACTCACCCCCCAATAACACAACCTGAAGAAACCCAACCATAGCATCTCCACTCACCTTCCAGTAACACAACCTGTAGAAATCCATCCTCAGCATCTCCACTCACCGTCCAAAAACACAACCTGCAGAATCGCATCCTCAGCGTCTTCACTCACCACCCAATAACACAAATGCAGAAAACCATCCTCAGCATCTCCACTCACCCCCCCAATAACACAACCTGATGAAACCCATCCATCGCATCTCCACTCACCTTCCAGTAACACAACCTGTAGAAATCCATCCTCAGCATCTTCACTCACCTTCCAATAACACAACCTGCAGAAACCCATCCTCAGAATCTCCACTCACCTCCCAATAACACAACCTGCAGAAACCCATCCTCAGCATCTCCACTCACCTTCCAATTATACCATGAGCAGAAACCCATCCTCAGCATCTTCACTAACCTTGCAATAACACAATTTGCAGAAACCCATCCTCAGCAACTCCACTCACCCCCCCCAATAACACAACCTGAAAAACCCATCCTCAGCATCTCCACTCACCTCCCAATAACACAACCTGAAGAAACACATCCACAGCATCTCCACTCACCTTCCAGTAACACAACCTGTAGAAACCCATCCTCAGCATCTCCACACACCGTCCAATAACACAACCTGCAGAAACCCATCCTCAGCGTCTTCACCCACCTCCCAATAACACAACCTGCAGAAACCCAACCTCAGCATCTCCACTCACGTCCCAATAACACAACCTGCAGAAACCCATCCTCAGCATCTCCACTCACCTTCCAATAATACAATGAGCAGAAACCCATCCTCAGCATCTTCACTAACCTTGCAATAACACAATTTGCAGAAACCCATCCTCAGCACCTCCACTCACCCCCCAATAACACAACCTGAAAAACCCATCCTCAGCATCTCCACTCAACTCCCAATAACACAACCTGAAGAAACCCATCCATAGCACCTCCACTCACCTTCCAGTAACACAACCTGTAGAAACCCATCCTCAGCATCTCCACTCACCGTCCAATAACACAACCTGCAGAAACCCATCCTCAGCGTCTTCACCCACCTCCCAATAACACAACCTGCAGAAACCCATCCTCAGCATCTTCACTCACCTTCCAATAACACAACCTGCAGAAACCCATCCTCAGAATCTCCACTCACCTCCCAATAACACAACCTGCAGAAACCCATCCTCAGCATCTCCACTCACCTTCCAATAATACAATGAAACAGAAACCCATCCTCAGCATCTTCACTAACCTTGCAATAACACAATTTGCAGGAACCCATCCTCAGCACCTCCACTCACCCCCCAATAACACAACCTGAAGAACCCCATCCTTAGCATCTCCACTCACCTTCCAGTAACACAACCTGCAGAAATCCATCCTCAGCATCTCCACTCACCGTCCAATAACACAACCTGCAGAAACCCATCCTCAGCATCTTCACTCACCTTCCAATAACACAACCTGCAGAAACCCATCCTCAGAATCTCCACTCACCTCCCAATAACACAACCTGCAGAAACCCATCCTCAGCATCTCCACTCACCTTCCAATAATACAATGAGCAGAAACCCATCCTCAGCATCTTCACTAACCTTGCAATAACACAATTTGCAGAAACCCATCCTCAGCACCTCCACTCACCCCCCAATAACACAACCTGAAGAACCCCATCCTTAGCATCTCCACTCACCTTCCAGTAACACAACCTGCAGAAATCCATCCTCAGCATCTCCACTCACCGTCCAATAACACAACCTGCAGAAACCCATCCTCAGCATCTTCACTCACCTCCCAATAACACAACACGCAGACACCCATCCTCAACATCTTTACTCACCTCCCAATAACGCAACCTGCAGAAACCCATCCTCAGCATCTCCACTCACCTCCCAAATAACACAACCTGCAGAAACCCATCCTCAGCATCTCCACTCACTTTCTAATAACACAACCTGCAGAAACCCATCCTCAGCATCTTCACTCAGCTCCCAATAACACAACCTGCAGAAACCCATCCTCAGCATCTACACTCACCTTCCAATAACACAACCTGCAGAAACCCAACCCCATCATCTTCACTCACCTTCCAATAACACAACCTGCTGAAACCCATCCTCAGCATCTTCACTCACCTTGCAATAACACAACCTGCAGAAACCCATCCTCAGCATCTCCACTCACCTTCCAATAACACAACCTGCAGAAACACATCCTCATCATCTTCACTAACCTTGCAATAACACAATTTGCAGGAACCCATCCTCAGCACCACCACTCACCCCACAATAACACAACCTGCAGAAACCCATCCTCAGCATCTCCACTCACCCCCCAATAACACAACCTGAAGAAACACAACCATAGCATCTCCACTCACCTTCCAATAACACAACCTGCAGAAACCCAAACCCAGCATCTCCACTCACCTTCCCATAACACAACCTGCAGAAACCCATCCTCAGCATCTCCACTCACCTTCCAATAACACAACCTGCAGAAACCCAACCCCAGCATCTTCGCTCACCTGCCAATAACACAACCTGGATAAACCATCCTCAGCATCTTCACTCACCTTCCAATAACACAACCTGCAGAAACCCATCCTCAGCATCTCCACTCACCTTTCAATAACACAACCTTCAGAAACCCATCCTCAGCATCTCCACTCACCCCCCCAATAACACAACCTGAAGAAACGCAACTATAGCATCTCCACTCACCTTCCAGTAACACAACCTGTAGAAATCCATCCTCAGCATCTCCACTCACCGTCCAATAACACAACCTGCAGAAACGCATCCTCAGCGTCTTCACTCACCACCCAATAACACAACCTGCAGAAACCCATCCTCAGCATCTCCACTCACCCCCCCAATAACACAACCTGAATAAACCCATCCATAGCATCTCCACTCACCTTCCGGTAACACAACCTGTAGAAATCCATCCTCAGCATCTCCACTCACCGTCCAATAACACAACCTGCAGAAACCCATCCTCAGCATCGTCACTCACCTCCCAATAGCACAACCCGCAGAAACCCATCCTCAGCATCTCCACTCACCTCCCAATAACACAACCTGCAGAAACCCATCCTCAGCATCTCAACTAACCTCCCAATATCACAACCTTCAGAAACCCATCCACAGCATCTCCACCAACCTTCCAATAACACAACCTGCAGAAACCCATCCTCAGCATCTCCAGTCACCTTCCAATAACACAACCTGCAGAAACCCATCCTCAGCATCTCCAATCACCTCACAATAACACAACCTGCAGAAACCCATCCTCAGCATCTTCACACACCTTCCAATAACACAACCTGCAGAAACCCATCCTCAGCATCTCCACTCACCTCCCAATAACACAACCTGCAGAAACCCATCCTCAGCATCGTCACTCACCTCGCAATAACACAACCTGCAGAAACTCATCCTCAGCATCTCCACTCACCTCCCAATAACACAACCTGCAGAAACCCATCCTCAGCTTCTGCACTCACCTTCCAATAACACAACCTGCAGAAACCCATCCTCAGCATCTCCAGTCACCTTCCAATAACACAACCTGCAGAAACTCATCCTCAGCATCTCCAATCACCTCACAATAACACAACCTGCAGAAACCCATCCTCAGCATCTTCACACACCTTCCAATAACACAACCTGCATAAACCCATCCTCAGCATCTCCACTCACCTCCCAATAACACAACCTGCAGAAACCCATCCTCAGCATCTTCACTCACCTTCCAATAACACAACCTGCAGAAACCCATCCTCAGCATCTCCACTCACCTCCCAATAACACAACCTGCAGAAACCCATCCTCAGCATCTCCAGTCACCTTCCAATAACACAACCTGCAGAAACTCATCCTCAGCATCTCCAATCACCTCACAATAACACAACCTGCAGAAACCCATCCTCAGCATCTTCACACACCTTCCAATAACACAACCTGCATAAACCCATCCTCAGCATCTCCACTCACCTCCCAATAACACAACCTGCAGAAACCCATCCTCAGCATCTTCACTCACCTTCCAATAACACAACCTGCAGAAACGCATCCTCAGCGTCTTCACTCACCACCCAATAACACAACCTGCAGAAACCCATCCTCAGCATCTCCACTCACCACCCCCCCAATAACACATCTGAAGAGATCCATCCTCAGCATCTCCACTCACCTCCCAATAACACAACCTGCAGAAACCCATCCTCAGCATCGTCACTCACCTCCCAATAACACAACCTGCAGAATCCCATCGTCAGTATCTCCACTCACCTCCCAATAACACAACCTGCAGAAACCCACCCTCCGCATATCCACTCACCTTCCAATAACACAACCTGCAGAAACCCATCGTCAGCATCTCCACTCACCTCCCAATAACACAACCTGCAGAAACCCATCCTCAGCATCTTCACTCACCTTCCAATAACTCAAACTGCAGAAACCCAACCGCAGCATCTCCACTCACCTTCCAATAACACAACCTTTAGAAACCCATCCTCAGCATCTCCACTCACCTCCCAATAACACAACCTGCAGAAACCCATTCTCAGCATCTTCACTCACCTTCCAATAACACAACCTGCAGAAACCCATCCTCAGAATCTCCACTCACCTCCCAATAACACAACCTGCAGAAACCCATCCTCAGCATCTCCACTCACCTTCCAATAATACAATGAGCAGAAACCCATCCTCAGCATCTTCACTAACCTTGCAATAACACAATTTGCAGAAACCCATCCGCAGCACCTCCACTCACCCCCCAATAACACAACCTGAAGAACCCCATCCTTAGCATCTCCACTCACCTTCCAGTAACACAACCTGCAGAAATCCATCCTCAGCATCTCCACTCACCGTCCAATAACACAACCTGCAGAAACCCATCCTCAGCATCTTCACTCACCTCCCAATAACACAACACGCAGACACCCATCCTCAACATCTTTACTCACCTCCCAATAACGCAACCTGCAGAAACCCATCCTCAGCATCTCCACTCACCTCCCAAATAACACAACCTGCAGAAACACATCCTCAGCATCTCCACTCACTTTCTAATAACACAACCTGCAGAAACCCATCCTCAGCATCTTCACTCAGCTCCCAATAACACAACCTGCAGAAACCCATCCTCAGCATCTACACTCACCTTCCAATAACACAACCTGCAGAAACCCAACCCCATCATCTTCACTCACCTTCCAATAACACAACCTGCTGAAACCCATCCTCAGCATCTTCACTCACCTTGCAATAACACAACCTGCAGAAACCCATCCTCAGCATCTCCACTCACCTTCCAATAACACAACCTGCAGAAACACATCCTCATCATCTTCACTAACCTTGCACTAACACAATTTGCAGGAACCCATCCTCAGCACCACCACTCACCCCACAATAACACAACCTGCAGAAACCCATCCTCAGCATCTCCACTCACCCCCCAATAACACAACCTGAAGAAACACAACCATAGCATCTCCACTCACCTTCCAATAACACAACCTGCAGAAACCCAAACCCAGCATCTCCACTCACCTTCCCATAACACAACCTGCAGAAACCCATCCTCAGCATCTCCACTCACCTTCCAATAACACAACCTGCAGAAACCCAACCCCAGCATCTTCGCTCACCTGCCAATAACACAACCTGGATAAACCATCCTCAGCATCTTCACTCACCTTCCAATAACACAACCTGCAGAAACCCATCCTCAGCATCTCCACTCACCTTTCAATAACACAACCTTCAGAAACCCATCCTCAGCATCTCCACTCACCCCTCCCAATAACACAACCTGAAGAAACGCAACTATAGCATCTCCACTCACCTTCCAGTAACACAACCTGTAGAAATCCATCCTCAGCATCTCCACTCAATGTCCAATAACACAACCTGCAGAAACGCATCCTCAGCGTCTTCACTCACCACCCAATAACACAACCTGCAGAAACCCATCCTCAGCATCTCCACTCACCCCCCCAATAACACAACCTGAATAAACCCATCCATAGCATCTCCACTCACCTTCCGGTAACACAACCTGTAGAAATCCATCCTCAGCATCTCCACTCACCGTCCAATAACACAACCTGCAGAAACCCATCCTCAGCATCGTCACTCACCTCCCAATAGCACAACCTGCAGAAACCCATCCTCAGCATCTCCACTCACCTCCCAATAACACAACCTGCAGAAACCCATCCTCAGCATCTCAACTAACCTCCCAATATCACAACCTGCAGAAACCCATCCTCAGCATCTTCACACACCTTCCAATAACACAACCTGCAGAAACCCATCCTCAGCATCTCCACTCACCTCCCAATAACACAACCTGCAGAAACCCATCCTCAGCATCGTCACTCACCTCGCAATAACACAACCTGCAGAAACCCATCCTCAGCATCTCCACTCACCTCCCAATAACACAACCTGCAGAAACCCATCCTCAGCATCTGCACTCACCTTCCAATAACACAACCTGCAGAAACCCATCCTCAGCATCTCCAGTCACCTTCCAATAACACAACCTGCAGAAACTCATCCTCAGCATCTCCAATCACCTCACAATAACACAACCTGCAGAAACCCATCCTCAGCATCTTCACACACCTTCCAATAACACAACCTGCATAAACCCATCCTCAGCATCTCCACTCACCTCACAATAACACAACCTGCAGAAACCCATCCTCAGCATCTTCACACACCTTCCAATAACACAACCTGCAGAAACCCATCCTCAGCATCTCCACTCACCACCCCCCCAATAACACATCTGAAGAGATCCATCCTCAGCATCTCCACTCACCTCCCAATAAGACAACCTGCAGAAACCCATCCTCAGCGTCTTCACTCACCTTCCAATAACACAACCTGCAGAAACCCATCCTCAGCATCTCCACTCACCACCCCCCCAATAACACATCTGAAGAGATCCATCCTCAGCATCTCCACTCACCTCCCAATAACACAACCTGCAGAAACCCATCCTCAGCATCGTCACTCACCTCCCAATAACACAACCTGCAGAATCCCATCGTCAGTATCTCCACTCGCCTCCCAATAACACAACCTGCAGAAACCCACCCTCCGCATATCCACTCACCTTCCAATAACACAACCTGCAGAAACCCATCGTCAGCATCTCCACTCACCTCCCAATAACACAACCTGCAGAAACCCATCCTCAGCATCTTCACTCACCTTCCAATAACTCAAACTGCAGAAACCCAACCGCAGCATCTCCACTCACCTTCCAATAACACAACCTTTAGAAACCCATCCTCAGCATCTCCACTCACCTCCCAATAACACAACCTGCAGAAACCCATTCTCAGCATCTTCACTCACCTTCCAATAACACAAACTGCAGAAACCCATCCTCAGCATCTCCACTCACCTCCCAATAACTCAACCTGCAGAAACCCATCCTCAGCATCTCCACTCACCTCCCAATAACACAACCTGCAGAAAACCATCCTCAGCCTTTTCACTCAGCTCCCAATAACACAACCTGCAGAAACCCATCCTCAGCATCTCCACTCACATTCCGATAACACAACCTGCAGAAACCCAACCCCAGCATATTCACTCACCTTCCAATAACACAACCTGCCGAAACCCGTCCTCAGCATCTTCACTCACCTTCCAATAACACAACCTGCAGGAACCCATCCTCAGCATCTCCACTCACCTTCCAATAACACAACCTGCAGAAACCCATCCTCAGCATCTTCACTAACCTTGCAATAACACAATTTGCAGAAACCCATCCTCAGCACCACCACTCACCCCCCAATAACACAACCTGCAGAAACCCATCCTCAGCATCTCCACTCACCCCCCAATAACACAACCTGAAGAAACCCAACCATCGCATCTCCACTCACCTTCCAGTAACACAACCTGTAGAAATCCATCCTCAGCTTCTCCACTCACCGTCCAAAAACACAACCTGCAGAAACGCATCCTCAGCGTCTTCACTCACCACCCAATAACACAACGTGCAGAAACCCATCCTCAGCATCTCCACTCACCTCCCCCCCAATAACACAACCTGAAGTAACCCATCCATAGCATCTCCACTCACCTTCCAGTAACACAACCTGTAGAAATCCATCCTCCGCATCTCCACTCACCGTCCAATAACACAACCTGCAGAAACCCATCCTCAGCGTTTTCACTCACCTCCCAATAACACAACATGCAGAAACCCATCCTCAGCATCTTCACTCACCTTCCAATAACACAACCTGCAGAAACCCATCCTCAGAATCTCCACTCACCTCCCAATAACACAACCTGCAGAAACCCATCTTCAGCATCTTCACTAACCTCCCAATTACACAACCTGCAGAAACCCATCCTCAGCATCTCCACTCACCTTCCAATAACACATCTTGCAGAAACCCATCCTCAGCATCTTCACTAACCTTGCAATAACACAATTTGCAGAAACCCATCCTCAGCATCTTCACTAACCTTCCAATAACATAATTTGCAGAAACCCATCCTCAGCACCTCCACTCACACCCCAATAACACAACCTGAAGAAACCCATCCTTAGCATCTCTACTCACCTTCCAGTAAAACAACCTGTAGAAATCCAACCTCAGCATCTCCACTCACCGTCCAATAACACAACCTGCAGAAACCCATCCTCAGCATCTCCACTCACCTCCCAATAACACAACCTGCTGACACCCATCCTCAACATCTTTACTCACCTCCCAATAACGCAATCTGCAGTAACCCATCCTCAGCATCTCCACTCACCTCCCAATAACACAACCTGCAGACACCCATCCTCAACATCTTTACTCACCTCCCAATTACACAACCTGCGGAAACCCATGCTCAGCATCTTCACTGAGCTCCCAAAAACACAACCTGCAGAAACCCGTCCTCAGCATCTCCACTCAACTTCCAATAACACAACCTGCAGAAACCCATCCTCAGCATCTTCACTAACCTTGCAATAACACAATTTGCAGAAACCCATCCTCAGCACCACCACTCACCCCCCTATAACACAACCTGCAGAAACCCATCCTCTGCATCTCCACTCACCCCCTAATAACACAACCTGAAGAAACCCAACCAGAGCATCTCCAATCACCTTCCAATAACACAACCTGTAGAAATCCATCCTCAGCATCTCCACTCACCGTCCAATAACACAACCTGCAGAAACGCATCCTCAGCGTCTTCACTCACCACCCAATAACACAACCTGCAGAAACCCATCCTCAGCATCTCCACTCACCCCCCCAATAACATAACCTGAAGAAACCCATCCATAGCATCGCCACTCACCTTCCAGTAACACAACCTGTAGAAATCCATCCTCAGCATCTCCACTCACCGTCCAATCACACAACCTGCAGAAACCCATCCTCAGCATCTCCACTCACCTCCCAATAACACAACCTGCAGACACCCATCCTCAACATCTTTACTCACCTCCCAATAACGCAACCTGCAGAAACCCATCCTCAGCATCTCCACTCACCTCCCAAATAACACAACCTGCAGAAACCCATCCTCAGCATCTTCACTGAGCTCCCAATAACATAACCTGCAGAAACCCGTCCTCAGCATTTCCACTCACCTTCCAATAACACAACCTGCAGAAACCAAACACCAGCATCTTCACTCACCTTCCAATAACACAACCTGCAGAAACCCATCCTCAGAATCTCCACTCACCTCCCAATAACACAACCTGCAGAAACCCATCTTCAGCATATTCACTAACCTCCCAATTACACAACCTGCAGAAACCCATCCTCAGCATCTCCACTCACCTTCCAATAACACATCTTGCAGAAACCCATCCTTAGCATCTCTACTCACCTTCCAGTAACACAACCTGTAGAAATCCATCCTCAGCATCTCCACTCACCGTCCAATAACACAACCTGCAGAAACCCATCCTCAGAATCTCCACTCACTTCCCAATAACACAACCTGCAGACACCCATCCTCAACATCTTTACTCCCCTCCCAATAACGCAACCTGCAGAAACCCATCCTCAGCATCTCCACTCACCTCCCACTAACACAACCTGCAGAAACCCATCCTCAGCATCTTCACTCAGCTCCCAATAACACAACCTGCAGAAACCCATCCTCAGCATCTCCACTCACCTTCCAATAACACAACCTGCAGAAACCCAACCCCAGCATCTTCACTCACCTTCCAATAACACAACCTGCTGAAACCCATCCTCAGCATCTTCACTCAGCTTGCAATAACACAACCTGCAGAAACCCATCCTCAGCATCTCCACTCAGCTTCCAATAACAGAACCTGCAGAAACCCATCCTCAGCATCTTCACTAACCTTGCAATAACACAATTTGCAGAAACCCATCTTCAGCACCACCACTCACCCCCCAATAACACAACCTGCAGAAACCCATCCTCAGCATCTCCACTCACCCCCCAATAACATAACCTGAAGAGACACAACCATAGCATCGCCACTCACCATCCAATAACACAACATGCAGAAACCCAACCCCAGCATCTTCACTCACCTTCCAATAACACAACCTGCAGAAACCCATCCTCAGCATCTCCACTCACCCCCAATAACACAACCTGAAGAAACCCAACCATAGCATCTACACTCACCTTCCAGTAACACAACCTGTAGAAATCCATCCTCAGCATCTCCACTCACCGTCCAATAACACGACCTGCAGAAACGCATCCTCAGCGTCTTCACTCACCACCCAATAACACAACCTGCAGAAACCCATCCTCATCATTTCCACTCACCCCGCCCCCCCCAAACACAACTTAAAGAAACCCATCCATAGCATCACCACTCACCTTCCAGTAACACAACCTGTAGAAATCCATCCTCAGCATCTCCACTCACCTTCCAATAACACAACCTGCAGAACCCAACCCCAGCATCTCCACTCACCTTCCAATAACACAACCTGCAGAACCCAACCCCAGCATCTCCACTCACCTCCCAATAACACAACCTGCAGAAACCCATCCTCAGCATCTTCACTCACCTTCCAATAACAAAACCTGCAGACACCCATCCTCAGCATCTCCACTCACCTTCCAATAACACAACCTTCAGAAACCCATCCTCAGCATCTCAACTAACCTCCCAATATCACAACCTTCAGAAACCCATCCACAGCATCTCCACCAACCTTCCAATAACACAACCTGCAGAAACCCATCCTCAGCATCTCCAGTCACCTTCCAATAACACAACCTGCAGAAACCCATCCTCAGCATCTCCACTCACCTCCCAATAACACAACCTGCAGAAACCCATCCTCAGCATCGTCACTCACCTCGCAATAACACAACCTGCAGAAACCCATCCTCAGCATCTCCACTCACCTCCCAATAACACAACCTGCAGAAACCCATCCTCAGCATCTGCACTCACCTTCCAATAACACAACCTGCAAAAACCCATCGTCAGCAACTCCTCTCACCTCCCAATAACACAACCTGCAGAAACCCATCCTCAGCATCTTCACTCACCTTCCAATAACACAAACTGCAGAAACCCAACCGCAGCATCTCCACTCACCTTCCAATAACACAACCTGCAGAAACCCATCCTCTGCATCTCCACTCGCCGTCCAATAACACAACCTGCAGAAACGCATCCTCAGCGTCTTCACTCACCACCCAATAACACAACCTGCAGAAACCCATCCTCAGCATCTCCACTCAACCCTCCAATAACACATCTGAAGAAATCCATCCTCAGCATCTCCACTCACCTCCCAATAACACAACCTGCAGAAACCCATCCTCAGCATCGTCACTCACCTCCCAATAACACAATCTGCAGAATCCCATCGTCAGAATCTCCACTAACCTACCAATAACACAACCTGCAGAAACCCACCCTCAGCATATCCACTCACCTTCCAAAAACACAACCTGCAGAAACACATCGTCAGCATCTCCACTCACCTCCCAATAACACAACCTGCAGAAACCCATCCTCAGCATCTTCACTCACCTTCCAATAACTCAAACTGCAGAAATCCATCCTCAGCATCTCCACTCACCCCCCAATAACACAACCTGAATAAACCCAACCATAGCATCTCCACTCACCTTCAAATAACACAACCTGCAGAAACCCAACCCCAGCATCTCCACTCACCTCCCAATAACACAACCTGCAGAAACCCATCCTCAGCATCTTCACTCAGCTCCCAATAACACAACCTGCAGAAACCCATCCTCAGCATCTCCACTCACCTTCCAATAACACAACCTGCAGAAACCCAACCCCAGCATCTTCACTCACCTCCCAATAACACAACCTGGAGAAACCCATCCTCAGCATCTTCACTCACCTTCCAATAACACAAACTGCAGAAACCCATCCTCAGCATCTCCACTCACCTTCCAATAACACAACCTTCAGAAACCCATCCTCAGCATCTTCACTAACTTTGCAATAACACAATTTGCAGAAACCCATCCTCAGCTCCACCACTCACTACCAATTACACAACCTGCAGAAACCCATCCTCAGCATCTCCACTCACCCCCCAATAACACAACCTGAAGAAACCCAACCATTGCATCGACACTCACCTTCCAGTAACACAACCTGTAGAAATCCATCATCAGCATCTCCACTCACCGTCCAATAACACAACCTGCAGAAACGCATCCTGAGCATCTCCACTCACCCCCCCCCCAATAACACAACCTGAAGAAACCCAACCATAGCATCTCCACTCACCTTCCAGTAACACAACCTGTAGAAATCCATCCTCAGCATCTCCACTCACCTCCCAATAACACCACCTGCAGAAACCCATCCTCAGCATCTTCACTCACCTTCCAATAACACAACCTGCAGAAACCCATCCTCAGAAACTGCACTCACTTCCCAATAACACAAACTGCAGAAACCCATCCTCAGCTACTTCACTAACCTCCCAATTACACAACCTGCAGAAACCCATCCTCAGCATCTCCACTCACCTTCCAATAACACATCTTGCAGAAACCAATCCTCAGCATCTCCACTCACCTTCCAATAGCACATCTTGCGGAAACCAATCCTCAGCATCTCCACTCACCTTGCAATAACACAATTTGCAGAAACCCATCCTCAGCACCTCCACTCACCCCCCAATAACACAACCTGAAGAAACCCATCCTTAGCATCTCTACTCACCTTCCTGTTACACAACCTGTAGAAACCCATCCTCAGCACCACCACTCACCCCCCAGTAACACAACCTGCAGAAACCCATCCTCAGCATCTCCAATCACCCCCCAATAACATAACCTGAAGAAACCCAACCATAACATCGCCACTCACCATCCAATAACACAACCTGCAGAAACCCAACCCCAGCATCTTCACTCACCTTCCAATAACACAACCTGCAGGAACCCATCCTCAGCATCTTCACTCACCTTGCAATAACACAACCTGCAGAAACCCATCCTCAGCATCTCCACTCACCCCCCAAAAACACAACCTGATGAAACCCAACCATAGCACCTACACTCACCTTCCAGTAACACAACCTGTAGAAATCCATCCTCAGCATCTCCACTCACCGTCCAATAACACGACCTGCAGAAACGCATCCTCAGCGTCTTCACTCACCACCCAATAACACAACCTGCAGAAACCCATCCTCATCATCTCCACTCACCCCCCCAAAACACAACCTAAAGAAACCCATCCATAGCATCGCCACTCACCTTCCAGTAACACAACCTGTAGAAATCCATCCTCAGCATCTCAACTCACCGTCCAATAATACAACCTGAAGAAACCCAACCATAGCATCTCCACTCACCTTCCAATAACACAACCTGAAGAAACCCAACCATAGCATCTTCACTAACCTCCCAATAACACAACCTGCAGAAACCCATCCTCAGCATCTTCACTCACCTTCCAATAACACAACCTGTAGAAATCCATCCTCAGCATCTCAACTCACCGTCCAATAACACAACCTGAAGAAACCCAACCATAGCATCTCCACTCACCTTCCAGTAACACAACCTGTAGAAATCCATCCTCAGCATCTCCACTCACCCCCCAATAACACAACCTGAATAAACCCAACAATAGCATCTCCACTCACCTTCAAATAACACAACCTGCAGAAACCCAACCCCAGCATCTCCACTCACCTCCCAATAACACAACCTGCAGAAACCCATCCTCAGCATCTTCACTCAGCTCCCAATAACACAACCTGCAGAAACCCATCCTCAGCATCTCCACTCACCTTCCAATAACACAACCTGCAGAAACCCAACCCCAGCACCTTCACTCACCTCCCAATAACACAACCTGGAGAAACCCATCCTCAGCATCTTCACTCACCTTCCAATAACACAAACTGCAGAAACCCATCCTCAGCATCTCCACTCACCTTCCAATAACACAACCTTCAGAAACCCATCCTCAGCATCTTCACTAACTTTGCAATAACACAATTTGCAGAAACCCATCCTCAGCACCACCACTCACACCCCAATTACACAACCTGCAGAAACCCATCCTCAGCATCTCCACTCACCCCCCAATAACACAACCTGAAGAAACCCAACCATAGCATCTCCACTCACCTTCCAGTAACACAACCTGTAGAAATCCATCCTCAGCATCTCCACTCACCGTCCAATAACACAACATGCAGAAACGCATCCTCAGCTTCTTCACTCTCCACCCAATAACACAACCTGCAGAAACCCATCCTCAGCATCTCCACTCACCCCCCCCCCCAATAACACAACCTGAAGAAACCCAACCATAGCTTCTCCACTCACCTTCCAGTAACACAACCTGTAGAAATCCATCCTCAGCATCTCCACTCACCTCCCAATAACACCACCTGCAGAAACCCATCCTCAGCATCTTCACTCACCTTCCAATAACACAACCTGCAGAAACCCATCCTCAGAAACTGCACTCACTTCCCAAAAACACAAACTGCAGAAAACCATCCTCAGCATCTTCACTAACCTCCCAATTACACAACCTGCAGAAACCCATCCTCAGCATCTCCACTCACCTTCCAATAACACGTCTTGCAGAAACCAATCCTCAGCATCTCCACTCACCTTCCAATAACACATCTTGCAGAAACCAATCCTCAGCATCTCCACTCACCTTGCAATAACACAATTTGCAGAAACCCATCCTCAGCACCTCCACTCACCCGCCAATAACACAACCTGAAGAAACCCATCCTTAGCATCTCTACTCACGGTCCAGTAACACAACCTGTAGAAATCCATCCTCAGCACCTCCACTCACCGTCCAATAACACAACCTGCAGAAACCCGTCCTCAGCATCTCCAATCACTTCCCAATAACACAACCTGCAGACACCCATCCTCAACATCTTGACACCCCTCCCAATAACGCAACCTGCAGAAACCCATCCTCAGCATCTCCACTCACCTCCCACTAACACAACCTGCAGAAACCCATCCTCAGCATCTTCACTCAGCTCCCAATAACACAACCTGCAGAAACCCATCCTCAGCATCTCCACTCAGCTTCCAATAACACAACCTGCAGAAACCCATCCTCAGCATCTTCACTAACCTTGCAATCACACAATTTGCAGAAACCCATCCTCAGCACCACCACTCACCCCCCAATAACACAACCTGCAGAAACCCATCCTCAGCATCTCCACTCACCCCCCATAACACAACCTGAAGAAACCCAACCATAGCATCGCCACTCACCTTCCAATAACACAACCTGCAGAAACCCAACCCCAGCATCTTCACTCACCTTCCAATAACACAACCTGCAGAAACCCATCCTCAGCATCTTCACTCACCTTGCAATAACACAACCTGCAGAAACCCATCGTCAGCATCTCCACTCACCCCCCAATAACACAACCTGCAGAAACCCATCCTCAGCATCTCCACTCACCCCCCAATAACACAACCTGAAGAAACCAAACCATAGCATCTCCACTCACCTTCCAGTAACACAACCTGTAGAAATCCATCCTCAGCATCTCCTCTCACCGTCCAATAACCCGACGTGCAGAAACGCATCCTCAGCGTCTTCACTCACCACCCAATAACACAACCTGCAGAAACCCATCCTCATCATCTCCACTCACCCCCCCCAAAAAAATAACACAACCTGTAGAAATCCATCCTCAGCATCTCAACTCACCGTCCAATAACACAACCTGAAGAAACCCAACCATAGCTCTCCACTCACCTCCCAATAACACAACCTGCAGAAACCCATCCTCAACATCTCCACTCCCCTCCCAATAACACAACCTGCAGAAACCCATCCTCAACATCTTCACTAAACTTGCGATAACACAATTTGCAGAAACCCATCCTCAGCACCACCACTCACCCCCCAATAACACAAGCTGCAGAAACCCATCCTCAGCATCTCCACTCACCCCCCAATAACACAACCTGAAGAAACCCAACCATGGCATCTCCACTCACCTTCCAGTAACACAACCTGTAGAAATCCATCTTCAGCATCTCCACTCACCGTCCAATAACACAACCTGCAGAAACCCATCCTCAGCGTCTTCACTCACCTCCCAATAACACCACCTGCAGAAACCCATCCTCAGCATCTTCACTCACCTTCCAATAACACAACCTGCAGAAAACCATCCTCAACATCTTCACTAACCTTGCGATAACACAATTTGCAGAAACCCATCCTCAGCACCACCACTCACCCCCCAATAACACAACCTGCAGAAACCCATCCTCAGCATCTCCACTCACCCCCCAATAACACTACCTGAAGAAACCCAACCATGGCATCTCCACTCACCTTCCAGTAACACAACCTGTAGAAATCCATCTTCAGCATCTCCACTCACCGTCCAATAACACAACCTGCAGAAACGCATCCTCAGCGTCTTCACTCACCACCCAATAACACAACCTGCAGAAACCCATCCTCAGCATCTCCACTCACCCCCCCAATAACACAACCTGAAGAAACCCATCCATAGCATCTCCACTCACCTTCCAGTAACACAACCTGTAGAAATCCATCCTCAGCATCTGCACTCACCGTCCAATAACACAACCTGCAGAAACTCATCCTCAGCGTCTTCACTCACCTCCCAATAACACCACCTGCAGAAACCCATCCTCAGCATCTTCACTCACCTTCCAATAACACAACCTGCAGAAACCCATCCTCAGAAACTCCACTCACCTCCCAAAACACAACCTGCAGAAACCGATCCTCAGCATCTTCACTAACCTCCCAATTACACAACCTGCAGAAACACATCCTCAGCATCTCCACTCACCTTCCAATAACACATCTTGCAGAAACGCATCCTCAGCGTCTTCACTCACCAACCAATAACACAACCTGCAGGAACCCATCCTCAGCATCTCCACTCACCCCCCCAATAACACAACCTGAAGAAAACCATCCATAGCATCTCCACTCACCTTCCAGTAACACAACCTGTAGAAATCGATCCTCAGCATCTGCACTCACCGTCCAATAACACAACCTGCAGAAACCCATCCTCAGCGTCTTCACTCACCTCCCAATAACACCACCTGCAGAAACCCATCCTCAGCATCTTCACTCACCTTCCAATATCACAACCTGCAGAAACCCATCCTCAACCTCTTCACTAACCTTGCGATAACACAATTTGCAGACCCCATCCTCAGCACCACCACTCACCCCCCAATAACACAACCTGCAGAAACCCATCCTCAGCATCTCCACTCACCCCCCAATAACACAACCTGAAGAAACCCAACCATGGCATCTCTACTCACCTTCCAGTAACACAACCTGTAGAAATCCATCTTCACCATCTCCACTCACCGTCCAATAACACAACCTGCAGAAACGCATCCTCAGCGTCTTCACTCACCACCCAATAACACAACCTGCAGAAACCCATCCTCAGCATCTCCACTCACCCCCCCCATAACACAACCTGAAGAAACCCATCCATAGCATCTCCACTCACCTTCCAGTAACACAACCTGTAGAAATCCATCCTCAGCATCTGCACTCACCGTCCAATAACACAACCTGCAGAAACTCATCCTCAGCGTCTTCACTCACCTCCCAATAACACCACCTGCAGAAACCCATCCTCAGCATCTTCACTCACCTTCCAATAACACAACCTGCAGAAACCCATCCTCAGAAACTCCACTCACCTCCCAAAACACAACCTGCAGAAACCGATCCTCAGCATCTTCACTAACCTCCCAATTACACAACCTGCAGAAACACATCCTCAGCATCTCCACTTACCTTCCAATAACACATCTTGCAGAAACCCATCCTCAGCATCTTCACTAACCTTGCAATAACACAATTTTCAGAAACCCATCCTCAGCACCTCCACTCACCCCCCAATAACACAACGTGAAGAAACCCATCCTTAGCATCTCTACTCACCTTCCAGTAACACAACCTGTAGTAACCCATCCTCAGCAGCTCCACTCACCGTCCAATAACACAACCTGCAGAAACCCATCCGCAGCATCTTCACTCACCTCCCAATAACACAACCTGCAGAAACCCATCCTCAGCTTCTCCACTCACCTTCCAATAACACAACCTGCAGAAACCCATCCTCAGCATCTTCACTAACCTTGCAATAACACAATTTGCAGAAACCCATCCTCAGCACCACCACTCACCCACCTATAACACAACCTGCAGAAACCCATCCTCAGCATCTCCACTCACCCCCCAATAACACAACCTGAAGAAACCCAACCATAGCATCTCCACTCACCTTCCAAAATCACAACCTGCAGAAACCCAACTCCAGCATCTTCACTCACCTTCCAATAACACAACCTGCAGAAACCCATCCTCAGCATCTTCACTCACCTTGCAATAACACAACCTGCAGAAACCCATCTTCAGCATCTCCACTCACATTCCAATAACACAACCTGCAGAAACCCATCCTCAGCATCTTCACTACCCTTGCAATAAGACAATTTGCAGAAACCCATCCTCAGCACCACCACTCACCCCCCAATAACAGAACTTGCAGAAACCCATCCTCAGCATCTCCACTCACCCCCAATAACACAACCTGAAGAAACCCAACCATAGCATCTCCACTCACGTTCCAGTAACACAACCTGTAGAAATCCATCCTCAGCATCTCCACTCACCGTCCAATAACACGACCTGCAGAAACGCATCCTCAGCGTCTTCACTCACCACCCAATAACACAACCTGCAGAAACCCATCCTCAGCATCTCCAATCACCTTCCAATAACACAACCTGCAGAAACCCATCCTCAGCATCTCCACTCACCCCCCAATAACACAACCTGAAGAAACCCATCCATAGCATCGCCACTCATCTTCCAGTAACACAACCTGTAGAAATCCATCCTCAACATCTCCACTCACCGTCCAATAACACAACCTGCAGAAACCCATCCTCAGCATCTCCACTCACCTCCCAATAATACAACCTGCAGACACCCATTCTCAACATCTCTACTCACCTCCCAATAACGCAACCTGCAGAAACTCATCCTCAGCATCTCCACTCACCTCCCAAATAACACAACCTGCAGAAACCCATCCTCAGCATCTTCACTCAGCTCCCAATAACACAACCTGCAGAAACCCATCCTCAGCATCTCCACTCACCTCCCAATAACAGAACCTGCAGAAACCCGTCCTCAGCATCTTTACTCACCTTCCAATAACACAACCTGCTGAAACCCATCCTCAGCATCTTCACTCACCTTGCAATAACACAACCTGTAGAAACCCATCCTCAGCATAGCATCTCCACTCACCTTCCAATAACACAACCTGCAGAAACACATCCTCAGCATCTTCACTAACCTTGCAATAACACAATTTTCAGAAACCCATCCTCAGCACCACCACTCACCCCCCAATAACACAACCTGCAGAAACCCATCCTCAGCATCTCCACTCACCCCCCAATAACACAACCTGAATAAACCCAACCATAGCATCTCCACTCACCTTCCAATAACACAACCTGCAGAAACCCAACCCCAGCATCTCCACTCACCTCCCAATAACACAACCTGCAGAAACCCATCCTCAGCATCTCCACTCACCCCCCCAATAACACAACCTGAAGAAACCCATCCATAGCATCTCCACTCACCTTTCAGTAACACAACCTGTAGAAATCCATCCTCAGCGTGTTCACTCACCTCCCAATAACACCACCTGCAGAAACCCATCCTCAGCATCTTCACTCACCTTCCAATAACACAACCTGCAGAAACCCATCCTCAGAAACTCCACTCACCTCCCAAAACACAACCTGCAGAAACCCATCCTCAGCATCTTCACTAACTTCCCAATTGCACAACCTGCAGAAACACATCCTCAGCATCTGCACTCACCTTCCAATAACACATCTTGCAGAAACCCATCCTCAGCATCTTCACTAACCTTGCAATAACACAATTTGCAGAAACCCATCCTCAGCACCTCCACTCACCCCCCAATAACACAACGTGAAGAAACCCATCCTGAGCATCTCTACTCACCTTCCAGTAACACAACCTGTAGAAATCCATCCTCAGCAGCTCCACTCACCGTCCAATAACACAACCTGCAGAAACCCATCCTCAGCATCTCCACTCACCTCCCAATAACACAACCTGCAGACACCCATCCTCAACATCTTTACTCACCTCCCAATAACGCAATCTGCAGAAACCCATCCTCAGCATCTCCACTCACCTCCCAATAACACAACCTGCAGAAAACCATCCTCAGCATCTACACTCAGCTTCCAATAACACAACCTGTAGAAACCCATCCTCAGCATCTTCACTCACCTCCCAATAACACAACCTGCAGAAACCCATCCTCAGCATCTCCACTCACCTTCCAATAACACAACCTGCAGAAACCCAACCCCAGCATCTTCACTCACCTTCCAATAACACAACCTGCTGAAACCCATCCTCAGCATCTTCACTCACCTTGCAATAACACAACCTGCAGAAACCCATCCTCAGCATCTACACTCACCTTCCAATAACACAACCTGCAGAAACACATCCTCAGCATCTTCACTAACCTTGCAATAACACAATTTTCAGAAACCCATCCTCAGCACCACCACTCACCCCCCAATAACACAACCTGCAGAAACCCATCCTCAGCATCTCCACTCACCCCCCAATAACACAACCTGAATAAACCCAACCATAGCATCTCCACTCACCTTCCAGTAACACAACCTGTAGAAATCCATCCTCAGCATCTCCACTCACCGTCCAATAACACAACCTGCAGAAACCCATCCTCAGCGTCTTCACTCACCTCCCAATAACACCACCTGCAGAAACCCATCCTCAGCATCTTCACTCACCTTCCAATAACACAACCTGCAGAAACCCATCCTCAGAAACTCCACTCACATCCCAAAACACAACCTGCAGAAACCCATCCTCAGCATCTTCACTAACCTCCCAATTACACAACCTGCAGAAACACATCCTCAGCATCTCCACTCACCTTCCAATAACACATCTTGCAGAAACCCATCCTCAGCATCTTCACTAACCTTGCAATAACACAATTTGCAGAAACCCATCATCAGCACCTCCACTCACCCCCCAATAACACAACGTGAAGAAACCCATCCTTAGCATCTCTACTCACCTTCCAGTAACACAACCTGTAGAAATCCATCCTCAGCAGCTCCACTCACCGTCCAATAACACAACCTGCAGAAACCCATCCTCAGCATCACCACTCACCTCCCAATAACACAACCTGCTGAAACCCATCCTCAGCATCTTCACTCAGCTTCCAATAACACAATCTGCAGAAACCCATCCTCAGCATCTTCACTCACCTCCCAATAACACAACCTGCAGAAACCCATCCTCAGCATCTCCAATCACCTTCCAATAACACAACCTGCGGAAACCCAACCCCAGCATCTTCACTCACCTTCCAATAACACAACCTGCTGAAACCCATCCTCAGCATCTTCACTCACCTTGCAATAACACAACCTGCAGAAACCCATCCTCAGCATCTCCACTCACCTTCCAATAACACAACCTGCAGAAACCCATCCTCGGCATCTTCACTAACCTTGCAATAACACAATTTGCAGGAACCCATCCACAGCACCACCACTCACCCCCCTATAACACAACCTGCAGAAACCCATCCTCAGCATCTCCACTCACCCCCCAATAACACAACCTGAAGAAACCCAACGATAGCATCTCCACTCACCTGCCAATAACACAACCTGCAGAAACCCAACTCCAGCATCTTCACTCACCTTCCAATAACACAACCTGCAGAAACCCATCCTCAGCATCGCCACGCATCTTCCAGCAACACAACCTGTAGAAATCCATCCTCAGCATCTCCACTCACCGTCCAAAAACACAACCTGCAGAAACCCATCCTCAGCATCTCCACTCACCTCCCAATAACACAACCTGCAGAAACCCATCCTCAGCATCTTCACTCAGCTTCCAATAACACAACCTGCAGAAACCCATCCTCAGCATCTTCACTCACCTCCCAATAACAGAACCTGCAGAAACCCATCCTCAGCATCTCCACTCACCTTCCAATAACACAACCTGCGGAAACCCAACCCCAGCATCTTCACTCACCTTCAAATAACACAACTTGCAGAAACCCATCCTCAGCATCTCCACTCACCTTCCAATAACACAACCTGCAGAAACCCATCCTCAGCATCTTCACTAACCTTGCAATAACACAATTTGCAGAAACCCATCCTCAGCACCTCCACTCACCCCCCAATAACACAACGTGAAGAAACCCATCCTTAGCATCTCTACTCACCTTCCAGTAACACAACCTGTAGAAATCCATCCTCAGCAGCTCCACTCACCGTCCAATAACACAACCTGCAGAAACCCATCCTCAGCATCACCACTCACCTCCCAATAACACAACCTGCTGAAACCCATCCTCAGCATCTTCACTCAGCTTCCAATAACACAACCTGCAGAAACCCATCCTCAGCATCTTCACTCACCTCCCAATAACACAACCTGCAGAAACCCATCCTCAGCATCTCCAATCACCTTCCAATAACACAACCTGCGGAAACCCAACCCCAGCATCTTCACTCACCTTCCAATAACACAACCTGCTGAAACCCATCCTCAGCATCTTCACTCACCTTGCAATAACACAACCTGCAGAAACCCATCCTCAGCATCTCCACTCACCTTCCAATAACACAACCTGCAGAAACCCATCCTCAGCATCTTCACTAACCTTGCAATAACACAATTTGCAGGAACCCATCCACAGCACCACCACTCACCCCCCTATAACACAACCTGCAGAAACCCATCCTCAGCATCTCCACTCACCCCCCAATAACACAACCTGAAGAAACCCAACGATAGCATCTCCACTCACCTTCCAATAACACAACCTGCAGAAACCCAACTCCAGCATCTTCACTCACCTTCCAATAACACAACCTGCAGAAACCCATCCTCAGCATCGCCACGCTTCTTCCAGCAACACAACCTGTAGAAATCCATCCTCAGCATCTCCACTCACCGTCCAATAACACAACCTGCAGAAACCCATCCTCAGCATCTCCACTCACTTCCCAATAACACAACCTGCAGAAACCCATCCTCAGCATCTTCACTCAGCTTCCAATAACACAACCTGCACAAACCCATCCTCAGCATCTTCACTCACCTCCCAATAACAGAACCTGCAGAAACCCATCCTCAGCATCTCCACTCACCTTCCAATAACACAACCTGCGGAAACCCAACCCCAGCATCTTCACTCACCTTCAAATAACACAACTTGCAGAAACCCATCCTCAGCATCTCCACTCACCTTCCAATAACACAACCTGCAGAAACCCATCCTCAGCATCTTCACTAACCTTGCAATAACACAATTTGCAGAAACCCATCCTCAGCACCACCACTCACCCCCCTATAACACAACCTGCAGAAACCCATCCTCAGCATCTCCACTCACCCCCCAATAACACAACCTGAAGAAACCCAACCATAGCATTTCCACTCACCTTCCAATAACACAACCTGCAGAAACCCAACTCCAGCATCTTCACTCACCTTCCAATAACACAACCTGCAGAAACACATCCTCAGCATCTTCACTCACGTTGCAATAACACAACCTGCAGAAACCCATCCTCAGCATCTCCACTCAACTTCCAATAACACAACCTGCAGAAACCCATCCTCAGCATCTTCACTAACCTTGCAATAACACAACCTGCAGAAACCCATCCTCAGCATCGCCACTCATCTTCCAGTAACACAACCTGTAGAAATCCATCCTCAGCATCTCCACTCACCGTCCAATAACACAACCTGCAGAAACCCATCCTCAGCATCTCCACTCACCTCCCAATAACACAACCTGCAGACACCCATCCTCAACATCTCTACTCACCTCCCAATAACGCAACCTGCAGAAAGCCATCCTCAGCATCTCCACTCACCTCCCAAATAACACAACCTGCAGAAACCCATTCGCAGCATCTTCACTCAGCTCCCAATAACACAACCTGCAGAAACCCATCCTCAGCATCTCCACTCACCTCCCAATAACATAACCTGCAGAAACCCGTCCTCAGCATCTCCACTCACCCCCCAATAACACAACCTGTAGAAACCCAACCATAGCATCTCCACTCACCTTCCAATAACACAACCTGCAAAAAAACAACTCCAGCATCTTCACTCACCTTCCAATAACACAACCTGCAGAAACACATCCTCAGCATCTTCACTCACCTTGCAATAACACAACCTGCAGAAACCCATCCTCAGCATCTCCACTCACCTTCCAATAACACAACCTGCAGAAACACATCCTCAGCATCTTCACTCACCTTGCAATAACACAACCTGCAGAAACCCATCCTCAGCATCGCCACTCATCTTCCAGTAACACAACCTCTAGAAATCCATCCTCAGCAGCTCCACTCACCGTCCAATAACACAACCTGCAGAAACCCATCCTCAGCATCTGCACTCACCTCCCAATAAAACAACCTGCAGACACCCATCCTCAACATCTCTACTCACCTCCCAATAACGCAACCTGCAGAAACCCATCCTCAGCACCTCCACTCACCTCCCAAATAACACAACCTGCAGAAACCCATCCTCAGCATCTCCACTCACCTCCCAATAACAGAACCTGCAGAAACCCAACCCCAGCATCTTCACTCACCTTCCAATAACACAACCTGGAGAAACCCATCCTCAGCATCTCCACTCACCTTCCAATAACACAACCTGCAGAAACACATCCTCAGCATCTTCACTAACCTTGCAATAACACAATTTTCAGAAACCCATCCTCAGCACCACCACTCACCCCCCAATAACACAACCTGCAGAAACCCATCCTCAGCATCTCCACTCACCCCTCAATAACACAACCTGAATAAACCCAACCATAGCATCTCCACTCACCTTCCAATAACACAACCTGCAGAAACCCAACCCCAGCATCTCCACTCACCTCCCAATAACACAACCTGCAGAAAACCATCCTCAGCATCTTCACTCAGCTCCCAATAACACAACCTGCAGAAAACCATCCTCAGCATCTCCACTCACCTTCCAATAACACAACCTGCAGAAACCCAACCCCAGCATCTTCACTCACCTTCCAATAACACAACCTGGAGAAACCCATCCTCAGCATCTTCACTCACCGTCCAATAACACAACCTGCAGAAACCCATCCTCATCGTCTTCACTCACTACCCAATAACACAACCTGCAGAAACCCATCCTCAGCATCGCCACTCATCTTCCATTAACACAACCTGTAGAAATCCATCCTCAGCATCTCCACTCACCCCCCAATAACACAACCTGAATAAACCCAACCATAGCATCTCCACTCACCTCCCAATAACACAACCTGCAGACACCCATCGTCAACATCTCTACTCACCTCCCAATAACGCAACCTGCAGAAACCCATCCTCAGCATCTCCACTCACCTCCCAAATAACACAACCTGCAGAAACCCATCCGCAGCATCTTCACTCAGCTCCCAATAACAAAACCTGCAGAAACCCATCCTCAGCATCTCCACTCATCTCCCAATAACAGAACCTGCAGAAACCCGTCCTCAGCATCTCCACTCACCCCCCTATAACACAACCTGTAGAAACCCAACCATAGCATCTCCACTCACCTTCCAATAACACAACCTGCAGAAAAACAACTCCAGCATCTTCACTCACCTTCCAATAACACAACCTGCAGATAAACATCCTCAGCATCTTCACTCACCTTGCAATAACACAACCTGCAGAAACCCATCCTCAGCATCTCCACTCACCTTCCAATAACACAACCTGCAGAAACACATCCTCAGCATCTTCACTCACCTTGCAATAACACAACCTGCAGAAACCCATCCTCAGCATCGCCACTCATCTTCCAGTAACACAGCCTGTAGAAATCCATCCTCAGCATCTCCACTCACCGTCCAATAACACAACCTGCAGAAACCCATCCTCAGCATCTCCACTCACCTCCCAATAACACAACCTGCAGACACCCATCCTCAACATCTCTACTCACCTCCCAATAACGCAACCTGCAGAAACCCATCCTCAGCATCTCCACTCACCTCCCAAATAACACAACCTGCAGAAACCCATCCTCAGCATCTTCACTCAGCTCCCAATAACACAACCTGCAGAAACCCATCCTCAGCATCTCCACTCACCTCCCAATAACAGAACCTGCAGAAACCCGTCCTCAGCATCTTTACTCACCTTCCAATAACACAACCTGCTGAAACCCATCCTCAGCATCTTCACTCACCTTGCAATAACACAACCTGCAGAAACCCATCCTCAGCATCTCCACTCACCTTCCAATAACACAACCTGCAGAAACACATCCTCAGCATCTTCACTAACCTTGCAATAACACAATTTTCAGAAACCCATCCTCAGCACCACCACTCACCCCCCAATAACACAACCTGCAGAAACCCATCCTCAGCATCTCCACTCACCCCCCAATAACACAACCTGAATAAACACAACCATAGCATCTCCACTCACCTTCCAATAACACAACCTGCAGAAACCCAACCCCAGCATCTCCACTCACCTCCCAATAACACAACCTGCAGAAACCCATCCTCAGCATCTTCACTCAGCTCCCAATAACACAACCTGCAGAAACCCATCCTCAGCATCTCCACTCACCTTCCAATAACACAACCTGCAGAAACCCAACCCCAGCATCTTCACTCACCTTCCAATAACACAACCTGGAGAAACCCATCCTCAGTATCTTCACTCACCGTCCAATAACACAACCTGCAGAAACCCATCCTCAGCGTCTTCACTCACTACCCAATAACACAACCTGCAGAAACACATCCTCAGCATCTCCACTCATCCCCCCAATAACACAACCTGAAGAAACCCATCCATAGCATCGCCACTCACCTTCCAGTAACACAACCTGTAGAAATCCATCCTCAGCATCTCAACTCACCGTCCAATAACACAACCTGCAAAAACCCATCCTCAGAGTCTTCACTCACCTCCCAATAACACAACCTGCAGAAACCCATCCTCAGCATCTTCACTGACCTCCCAATTACACAACCTGCAGAAACCCATCATCAGCATCTCCACTCACCTTCCAATAACACATCCTGCAGAAACCCATCCTCAGCATCTTCACTATCCTTGCAATAACACAATTTGCAGAAACCCATCCTCAGCACCTCCACTCACCCCCCAATAACACAACCTGAAGAAACCCATCCTTAGCATCTCTACTCACCTTCCAGTAACACAACCTGTAGAAATCTATCCTCAGCATCTCCACTCACCGTCCAATAACACAACCTGCAGAAACCCATCCTCAGCATCTCCATTCACCTCCCAATAACGCAACCTGCAGAAACCCATCCTCAGCATCTCCACTCACCTCCCAAATAACACAATCTGCAGAAAACCATCCTCAGCATCTTCACTCAGCTCCCAATAACACAACCTGCAGAAACCCATCCTCAGCATCTCCACTCACCTCCCAATAACAGAACCTGCAGAAACCCGTCCTCAGCATCTTTACTCACCTTCCAATAACACAACCTGCTGAAACCCATCCTCAGCATCTTCACTCACCTTGCAATAACACAACCTGCAGAAACCCATCCTCAGCATCTCCACTCACCTTCCAATAACACAACCTGCAGAAACACATCCTCAGCATCTTCACTAACCTTGCAATAACACAATTTTCAGAAACCCATCCTCAGCACCACCACTCACCCCCAAATAACACAACCTGCAGAAACCGATCCTCAGCATCTCCACTCACCCCCCAATAACACAACCTGAATAAACCCAACCATAGCATCTCCACTCACCTTCCAATAACACAACCTGCAGAAACCCAACACCAGCATCTCCACTCACCTCCCAATAACACAACCTGCAGAAACCCATCCTCAGCATCTTCACTCAGCTCCCAATAACACAACCTGCAGAAACCCATCCTCAGCATCTCCACTCACCTTCCAATAACACAACCTGCAGAAACCCAACCCCCGCATCTTCACTCACCTTCCAATAACACAACCTGGAGAAACCCATCCTCAGCGTCTTCACTCACTACCCAATAACACAACCTGCAGAAACCCATCCTCAGCATCTTCACTAACCTTGCAATAACACAACCTGCAGAAACCCATCCTCAGCATCGCCACTCATCTTCCAGTAACACAACCTGTAGAAATCCATCCTCAGCATCTCCACTCACCGTCCAATAACACAACCTGCAGAAACCCATCCTCAGCATCTCCACTCACCTCCCAATAACACAACCTGCAGACACCCATCCTCAACATCTCTACTCACCTCCCAATAACGCAACCTGCAGAAACCCATCCTCAGCATCTCCACTCACCTCCCAAATAACACAACCTGCAGAAACCCATCCGCAGCATCTTCACTCAGCTCCCAATAACAAAACCTGCAGAAACCCATCCTCAGCAGCTCCACTCACCTCCCAATAACAGAACCTGCAGAAACCCGTCCTCAGCATCTCCACTCACCCCCCTATAACACAACCTGTAGAAACCCAACCACAGCATCTCCACTCACCTTCCAATAACACAACCTGCAGAAAAACAACTCCAGCATCTTCACTCACCTTCCAATAACACAACCTGCAGAAACACATCCTCAGCATCTTCACTCACCTTGCAATAACACAACCTGCAGAAACCCATCCTCAGCATCTCCACTCACCTTCCAATAACACAACCTGCAGAAACACATCCTCAGCATCTTCACTCACCTTGCAATAACACAACCTGCAGAAACCCATCCTCAGCATCGCCACTCACCTTCCAGTAACACAACCTGTAGAAATCCATCCTCAGCATCTCCACTCACCGTCCAATAACACAACCTGCAGAAACCCATCCTCAGCATCTCCATTCACCTCCCAATAACACAACCTGCAGGCACCCATCCTCAACATCTTTACTCACCTCCCAATAACACAACCTGCAGAAACCCATCCTCAGCATCTTCACTCACCTTGCAATAACACAACCTGCAGAAACCCATCCTCAGCATCTTCACTCACCTTCCAATAACACAACCTGCAGAAACCCATCCTCAGCATCTAAACTAACCTTGCAAAAACACAACCTGCAGAAACCCATCCTCAGCATCTTCACTCACCTTGAAATAACACAACCTGCAGAAACCCATCCTCAGCATCTCCACTCATCTTGCAATAACAAAACCTGCAGAAACCCATCCTCAGCATCTTCACTAACATTGCAATAACACAATTTGCAGAGACCCATCCTCAGAATCTCCACTCACCCCCCCCCCAATAACACAACCTGAAGAAACCCAACCATAACATCTCCACTCACGTTCCAGTAACCAAACCGTAGAAATCCATCCTCAGCATCTCCACTCACCGTCCAATAACACGACCTGCAGAAACGCATCCTCAGCGTCTACACTCACCACCCAATAACATAACCTGCAGAAACCCATCCTCAGCATCTCCACTCACCTCCCAATAACACAACCTGCAGACACCCATCCTCAACATCTTTACTCACCTCCCAATAAAACAACCTGCAGAAACCCATCCTCAGCATCTTCACTAACCTCCCAATTACACAACCTGCAGAAACCCATCCTCAGCATCTCCACTCACCTTCCAATAACACATCCTGCAGAAACCTATCCTCAGCATCTTCACTAACCTTGCAATAACACAATTTGCAGAAATCCATCCTCAGCATCTTCACTAACCTAGCAATAATACAATTTGCAGAAACCCATTCTCAGCATTTCCACTCACCCCCCCAATAACGCAACCTGAAGAAAGCCATCCTCAGCATCTCAACTCACCATTCAATAACACAACCTGCAGAAACCCATCCTCAGCATCTTCACTCACCTTGCAATAACACAACCTGCAGAAACCCATCCTCAGCATCTCCACTCACCTTCCAATAACACAACCTGCAGAAACACATCCTCAGCATCTTCACTAACCTTGCAATAACACAATTTTCAGAAACCCATCCTCAGCACCACCACTCACCCCCCAATAACACAACCTGCAGAAACCCATCCTCAGCATCTCCACTCACCCCCCAATAACACAACCTGAATAAACCCAACCATAGCATCTCCACTCACCTTCCAATAACACAACCTGCAGAAACCCAACCCCAGCATCTCCACGCACCTTCCAGTAACACAACCTGTAGAAATCCATCCTCAGCATCTCAACTCACCGTCCAATAACACAACCTGCAGAAACCCATCCTCAGCGTCTTCACTCACCTCCCAATAACACAACCTGCAGAAACCCATCCTCAGAATCTGCACTCACCTCCCAATAACACAACCTGCAGAAACCCATCCTCAGCATCTTCACTGACCTCCCAATTACACAACCTGCAGAAACCCATACTCAGCATCTCCACTCACCTTCCAATAACACATCCTGCAGAAACCCATCCTCAGCATCTTCACTAACCTTGCAATAACACAATTTGCAGAAACCCATCCTCAGCACCTCCACTCACCCCCTAATAACACAACCTGAAGAAACCCATCCTTACCATCTCTACTCACCTTCCAGTAACACAACCTGTAGAAATCCATCCTCAGCATCTCCACTCACCGTCCAATAACACAACCTGCAGAAACCCATCCTCAGCATCTCCATTCACCTCCCAATAACACAAACTGCAGGCACCCATCCTCAACATCTTTACTCACCTCCCAATAACACAACCTGCAGAAACCCATCCTCAGCGTCTTCACTCACTACCCAATAACACAACCTGCAGAAACACATCCTCAGCATCTCCACTCATCCCCCCAATAACACAACCTGAAGAAACCCATCCATAGCATCGCCACTCACCTTCCAGTAACACAACCTGTAGAAATCCATCCTCAGCATCTCAACTCACCGTCCAATAACACAACCTGCAGAAACCCATCCTCAGCGTCTTCACTCACCTCCCAATAACACAACCTGCTGAAACCCATCCTCAGAATCTCCACTCACCTCCCAATAACACAACCTGTTGAAACCCATCCTCAGCATCTTCACTGACCTCCCAATTACACAACCTGCAGAAACCCATCCTCAGCATCTCCACTCACCTTCCAATAACACATCCTGCAGAAACCCATCCTCAGCATCTTCACTAACCATGCAATAACACAATTTGCAGAAACCCATCCTCAGCACCTCCACTCACCCCCCAATAACACAACCTGAAGAAACCCATCCTTAGCATCTCTACTCACCTTCCAGTGACACAACCTGTAGAAATCCATCCTCAGCATCTTCAGTAACCTCCCAATTACACAACCTGCAGAAACCCATCCTCAGCATCTCCACTCACCTCCCAATAACACATCCTGCAGAAACCCATCCTCAGCATCTTTACTCACCTCCCAATAACACAACCTGCAGAAACCCATCCTCAGCATTTTCACTCACCTTGCAATAACACAACCTGCAGAAACCCATCCTCAGCATCTCCACTCACCCCCCAATAACACAACCTGAAGAAAGTCATCCTCAGCATCTCAACTCACCGTCCAATAACACAACCTGCAGAAACCCATCCTCAGCGTCTTCACTCACCTCCCAATAACACAACCTGCAGAAACCCATCCTCAGCATCTTCACTCACCTTCCAATAACACAACCTGCAGAAACCCATCTTCAGCATCTCCACTCACCTTCCAATATCACATCCTGCAGAAACCCATCTTCAGCATCTTCACTAACCTTGCAGTAACACTATTTGCAGAAACACATCCTCAGCACCTCCACTCACCCCCCAATAACACAACCTGAAGAAACCCATCCTTGGTATCTCTACTCACCTTCCAGTAACACAACCTGTAGAAATCCATCCTCAGCATCTTCACTCACCGTCCAATAACACAACCTGCAGAAACCCATCCTCAGCGTCTTCACTCACTACCCAATAACACAACCTGCAGAAACACATCCTCAGCATCTCCACTCATCCCCCCAATAACACAACCTGAAGAAACCCATCCATAGCATCGCCACTCACCTTCCAGTAACACAACCTGTAGAAATCCATCCTCAGCATCTCAACTCACCGTCCAATAACACAACCTGCAGAAACCCTTCCTCAGCGTCTTCACTCACCTCCCAATAACACAACCTGCAGAAACCCATCCTCAGCATCTTCACTGACCTCCCAATTACACAACCTGCAGAAACCCATCCTCAGCATCTCCACTCACCTTCCAATAACACATCCTGCAGAAACCCATCCTCAGCATCTTCACTAACCTTGCAATAACACAATTTGCAGAAACCCATCCTCAGCACCTCCACTCACCCCCCAATAACACAACCTGAAGAAACCCATCCTTACCATCTCTACTCACCTTCCAGTAACACAACCTGTAGAAATCCATCCTCAGCATCTCCACTCACCTTCCAATAACACAACCTGCAGAAACCCATCCTCAGCATCTCCATTCACCTCCCAATAACACAACCTGCAGGCACCCATCCTCAACATCTTTACTCACCTCCCAATAACACAACCTGCAGAAACCCATCCTCAGCATCTTCACTCACCTTGCAATAACACAACCTGCAGAAACCCACCCTCAGCATCTCCACTCACCTTCCAATAACACAACCTGCAGAAACCCATCCTCAGCATCTAAACTAACCTTGCAAAAACACAACATGCATAAACCCATCCTCAGTATCTTCACTCACCTTGCAATAACACAACCTGCAGAAACCCATCCTCAGCATCTCCACTCACCTTCCAATAACACAACCTGCAGAAACCCATCCTCAGCATCTTCACTAACCTTGCAATAACACAATTTGCAGAAACCCATCCTCAGCATCTCCACTCACCACCCCAGTAACACAACCTGAAGAAACCCAACCATAACATCTCCACTCACGTTCCAGTAACACAACCTGTAGAAATCCATCCTCAGCATGTCCACTCACCGTCCAATAACACGACCTGCAGAAACCCATCCTCAGCGTCTTCACTCACCACCCAATAACATAACCTGCAGAAACCCATCCTCAGCATCTCCACTCACCTCCCAATAACACAACCTGCAGACACCCATCCTCAACATCTTTATCACCTCCCAATAACACAACCTGCAGAAACCCATCCTCAGCATCTTCACTCACCTTGCAATAACACAACCTGCAGAAACCCATCCTCAGCATCTCCACTCACCTGCCAAGAACACAACCTGCAGAACCCCATCCTCATCATCCTCACTAACCTTGCAATAACACAATTTACAGAAACCCATCCTCAGCATCTCCACTCACCCCCCAATAACACAACCTGAAGAAACCCATCCTCAGCATCTCCACTCACCCCCCAATAACACAACCTGAAGAATCCCAACCATATCATCTCCACTCACGTTCCAGTAACACAACCTGTAAAAATCCATCCTCAGCATCTCCACTCACCGTCCAATAACACGACCTGCAGAAACCCATCGTCAGTGTCTTCACTCACTACCCAATAACACAACCTGCAGAAACCCATCCTCAGCATCTCCACTCACCCCCCCAATAACACAACCTGAAGAAACCTATCCATAGCATCGCCACTCACCTTCCAGTAACACAACCTGTAGAAATCCATCCTCAGCATCTCAACTCACCGTCCAATAACACAACCTGCAGAAAGCCATCCTCAGCGTCTTCACTCACCTCCCAATAACACAACCTGCAGAAACCCATCCTCAGAATCTCCACTCACCTCCCAATAACACAACCTGCAGAAACCCAACCATAACATCTCCACTCACGTTCCAGTAACACAACCTGTAGAAATCCATCCTCAGCATCTCCACTCACCGTCCAATAACACGATCTGCAGAAACCCATCCTCAGCGTCTTCACTCACCTCCCAATAACACAACCTGCAGACACCCATCCTCAACATCTTTATCACCTCCCAATAACACAACCTGCAGAAACCCATCCTCAGCATCTTCACTAACCTCCCAATTACACAACCTGCAGAAACCCATCCTCAGCATCTCCACTCACCTTCCAATAACACATACTGCAGAAACCCATCCTCAGCATCTTCACTAACCTTGCAATATCACAATTTGCAGAAACCCATCCTCAGCATCTTCACTAACCTAGCAATAATACAATTTGCAGAAACCCATCCTCAGCATCTTCACTCACCCCCCCCCAATAACACAACCTGAAGAAAGCCATCCTCAGCATCTCAACTCACCGTCCAATAACACAACCTGCAGAAACCCACCCTCAGCGTCTTCATTCACCTCCCAATAACACAACCTGCAGAAACCCATCCTCAGCATCTTCACTCACCTTCCAGTAACACAACCTGCAGAAACCCATCCTCAGCATCTCCAATCACCTTCCAATAACACATCCTGCAGAAACCCATCTTCAGCATCTTCACTAACCTTGCAGTAACACTATTTGCAGAAACACATCCTCAGCACCTCCACTCACCGCCCAATAACACAACCTGAAGAAACCCATCCTTAGCATCTCTACTCACCTTCCAGTAACACAACCTGTAGAAATCCATCCTCAGCATCTCCACTCACCGTCCAATAACACAACCTGCAGAAACCCATCCTCAGCATCTCCACACACATCCCAATAACACAACCTGCAGAAACCCATCCTCAGCATCTCCACTCACCCCCCCCCCAATAACACAACCTGCAGAAACCCATCCTCAGCGTCTCCACTCACCCCCCAATAACACAACATGAAGAAACCCAACCATAGCATCTCCACTCAACTTCCAATAACACAACCTGCAGAAACCCAACCCCAGCATCTTCACTCACCTCCCAATAACACAACCTGCAGAAACCCATCCTCAGCGTCTCCACTCACCCCCCAATAACACAACATGAAGAAACCCAACCATAGCATCTCCACTCAACTTCCAATAACACAACCTGCAGAAACCCATCCTCAGCATATTCACTCACCTTCCAATAACACAACCTGCAGAAACCCATCCTCAGCATCTTCACTCACCTTGCAATAACACAACCTGCAGAAACCAATCCTCAGCATCTCCACTCACCTGCCAATAACACAACCTGCAGAACCCCATCCTCAGCATCCTCACTAACCTTGCAATAACACAATTTGCAGAAACCCATCCTCAGCATCTCCACTCACCCCCCAATAACACAACCTGAAGAAACCCATCCTCAGCATCTCCACTCACCCCCCAATAACACAACCTGAAGAATCCCAACCATATCATCTCCACTCACGTTCCAGTAACACAACCTGTAGAAATCCATCCTCAGCATCTCCACTCACCGTCCAATAACACGACCTGCAGAAACCCATCGTCAGTGTCTTCACTCACTACCCAATAACACAACCTGCAGAAACCCATCCTCAGCATCTCCACTCACCCCCCAAATAACAGAACCTGAAGAAACCCATCCATAGCATCGCCACTCACCTTCCAGTAACACAACCTGTAGAAATCCATCCTCAGCATCTCAACTCACCGTCCAATAACACAACCTGCAGAAAGCCATCCTCAGCGTCTTCACTCACCTCCCAATAACACAACCTGCAGAAACCCATCCTCAGAATCTCCACTCACCTCCCAATAACACAACCTGCAGGAACCCATCCTCAGCATCTTCACTCACCTCCCAATAACACAACCTGCATAAACCCATCCTCAGCATCTCCACTCACCTTCCAATAAAACATCCTGCAGAAACCCATCCTCAGCATCTTTACCAACCTTGCAATAACACAAATTGCAGAAACCCATCCTCAGCATCTCCACTCACCTTCCAATAACACATCCTGCAGAAGCCCATCCTCAGCATCTTCACCAACCTTGCAATAACACAATTTGCAGAAACCCATCCTCAGCATCTTCACTCACCTCCCAATAACACAACCTGCAGAAACCCATCCTCAGCATCTCCACTCACCTCCCAATAACACAACCTGCAGACACCCATCCTCAACATCTTTACTCACCTCCCAATAACACATCCTGCAGAAACCCATCCTCAGCGTCTTCACTCACCACCCAATAACATAACCTGCAGAAACCCATCCTCAGCATCTCCACTCACCTCCCAATAACACAACCTGCAGACACCCATCCTCAACATCTTTATCACCTCCCAATAACACAACCTGCAGAAACCCATCCTCAGCATCTTCACTAACCTCCCAATTACACAACCTGCAGAAACCCATCCTCAGCATCTCCACTCACCTTCCAATAACACATACTGCAGAAACCCATCCTCAGCATCTTCACTAACCTTGCAATAACACAATTTGCAGAAACCCATCCTCAGCATCTTCACTAACCTAGCAATAATACAATTTGCAGAAACCCATCCTCAGCATCTTCACTCACCCCCCCAATAACACAACCTGAAGAAAGCCATCCTCAGCATCTCAACTCACCGTCCAATAACACAACCTGCAGAAACCCACCCTCAGCGTCTTCACTCACCTCCCAATAACACAACCTGCAGAAACCCATCCTCAGCATCTTCACTCACCTTCCAATAACACGACCTGCAGAAACCCATCCTCAGCATCTCCAATCACCTTCCAATAACACAACCTGCAGACACCCATCCTCAACATCTTTACTCACCTCCCAATAACACATCCTGCAGAAACCCATCCTCAGCATCTCCACTCACCCCCCCAATAACACAACCTGAAGAAACCCATCCATAGCATCGCCACTCACCTTCCAGTAACACAACCTGTAGAAATCCATCCTCAGCATCTCAACTCACCGTCCAATAACACAACCTGCAGAAAGCCATCCTCAGCGTCTTCACTCACCTCCCAATAACACAACCTGCAGAAACCCATCCTCAGAATCTCCACTCACCTACCAATAACACAACCTGCAGAAACCCAACCATAACATCTCCACTCACGTTCCAGTAACACAACCTGTAGAAATCCATCCTCAGCATCTCCACTCACCGTCCAATAACACGATCTGCAGAAACCCATCCTCAGCGTCTTCACTCACCTCCCAATAACACAACCTGCAGACACCCATCCTCAACATCTTTATCACCTCCCAATAACACAACCTGCAGAAACCCATCCTCAGCATCTTCACTAACCTCCCAATTACACAACCTGCAGAAACCCATCCTCAGCATCTCCACTCACCTTCCAATAACACATACTGCAGAAACCCATCCTCAGCATCTTCACTAACCTTGCAATAACACAATTTGCAGAAACCCATCCTCAGCATCTTCACTAACCTAGCAATAATACAATTTGCAGAAACCCATCCTCAGCATCTTCACTCACCCCCCCAATAACACAACCTGAAGAAAGCCATCCTCAGCATCTCAACTCACCGTCCAATAACACAACCTGCAGAAACCCACCCTCAGCGTCTTCACTCACCTCCCAATAACACAACCTGCAGAAACCCATCCTCAGCATCTTCACTCACCTTCCAATAACACAACCTGCAGAAACCCATCCTCAGCATCTCCAATCACCTTCCAATAACACATCCTGCAGAAACCCATCTTCAGCATCTTCACTAACCTTGCAGTAACACTATTTGCAGAAACACATCCTCAGCACCTCCACTCACCGCCCAATAACACAACCTGAAGAAACCCATCCTTAGCATCTCTACTCACCTTCCAGTAACACAACCTGTAGAAATCCATCCTCAGCATCTCCACTCACCGTCCAATAACACAACCTGCAGAAACCCATCCTCAGCATCTCCACACACTTCCCAATAACACAACCTGCAGAAACCCATCCTCAGCATCTCCACTCACCCCGCCCCAATAACACAACCTGCAGAAACCCATCCTCAGCGTCTCCACTCACCCCCCAATAACACAACATGAAGAAACCCAACCATAGCATCTCCACTCAACTTCTAATAACACAACCTGCAGAAACCCAACCCCAGCATATTCACTCACCTTCCAATAACACAACCTGCAGAAACCCATCCTCAGCATCTTCACTCACCTTGCAATAACACAACCTGCAGAAACCAATCCTCAGCATCTCCACTCACCTGCCAATAACACAACCTGCAGAACCCCATCCTCAGCATCCTCACTAACCTTGCAATAACACAATTTGCAGAAACCCATCCTCAGCATCTCCACTCACCCCCCAATAACACAACCTGAAGAAACCCATCCTCAGCATCTCCACTCACCCCCCAATAACACAACCTGAAGAATCCCAACCATATCATCTCCACTCACGTTCCAGTAACACAACCTGTAGAAATCCATCCTCAGCATCTCCACTCACCGTCCAATAACACGACCTGCAGAAACCCATCGTCAGTGTCTTCACTCACTGCCCAATAACACAACCTGCAGAAACCCATCCTCAGCATCTCCACTCACCCCCCCAATAACAGAACCTGAAGAAACCCATCCATAGCATCGCTAGTCACCTTCCAGTAACACAACCTGTAGAAATCCATCCTCAGCATCTCAACTCACCGTCCAATAACACAACCTGCAGAAAGCCATCCTCAGCGTCTTCACTCACCTCCCAATAACACAACCTGCAGAAACCCATCCTCAGAATCTCCACTCACCTCCCAATAACACAACCTGCAGAAACCCATCCTCAGCATCTTCACTCACCTCCCAATAACACAACCTGCATAAACCCATCTTCAGCATCTCCACTCACCTTCCAATAAAACATCCTGCAGAAACCCATCCTCAGCATCTTCACCAACCTTGCAATAACACAAATTGCAGAAACCCATCCTCAGCATCTCCACTCACCTTCCAATAACACATCCTGCAGAAACCCATCCTCAGCATCTTCACCAACCTTGCAATAACACAATTTGCAGAAACCCATCCTCAGCATCTTCACTCACCTCCCAATAACACAATCTGCAGAAACCCATCCTCAGCATCTCCACTCACCTCCCAATAACACAACCTGCAGACACCCATCCTCAACATCTTTACTCACCTCCCAATAACACATCCTGCAGAAACCCATCCTCAGCATCTTCACTAACCTTGCAATAACACAATTTGCAGAAACCCATCCTCAGCATCTTCACTAACCTTGAAATAACACAATTTGCAGAAACCCATCCTCAGCATCTCCACTCACCCCCCCAATAACACAACCTGAAGAAACCGATCCATAGCATCGCCACTCACCTTCCAGTAACACAACCTGTAGAAAGCCATCCTCAGCATCTCAACTCACCGTCCAATAACACAACCTGCAGAAACCCATCCTCAGCGTCTTCACTCACCTCCCAATAACACAACCTGCAGAAACCCATCCTCAGCATCTTCACTCACCTTTTAATAACACAACCTGCAGAAACCCATCCTCAGCATCTCCACTCACCTTCCAATAACACATCCTGCATAAACCCATCTTCAGCATCTTCACTAACCTTGCAGTAACACTATTTGCAGAAACACATCCTCAGCACCTCCACTCACCCCCCAATAACACAACCTGAAGAAACCCATCCTTAGCATCTCTACTCACCTTCCAGTAACACAACCTGTAGAAATCCATCCTCAGCATCTCCACTCACCGTCCAATAATACAACCTGCAGAAACCCATCCTCAGCATCTCCACTCACCTCCCAATAACACAACCTGCAGGCACCCATCCTCAACATCTTTACTCACCTCCCAATAACACAACCTGCAGAAACCCATCCTCAGCATCTTCACTCACCTTTCAATAACACAACCTGCAGAAACCCATCCTCAGCATCTCCACTCACCTTCCAATAACACAACCTGCAGAAACCCATCCTCAGCATCTTCACTAACCTTGCAAAAACACAACCTGCAGAAACCCATCCTCAGCCTCTTCACTCACCTTGCAATAACACAACCTGCAGAAACCATACCTCAGCATCTCCACTCACCTTCCAATAACACAACCTGCAGAAACCCATCCTCAGCATCTTCACTAACCTTGCAATAACACAATTTGCAGAAACCAATCCTCAGCACCTCCACTCACCCCCCCCCCCAATAACACAACCTGAAGAAACCCAACCATAACATCTCCACTCACGTTCCAGTAACACAACCTGTAGAAATCCATCCTCAGCATCTCCACTCACCGTCCAATAACACGACCTGCAGAAACGCATCCTCAGCGTCTTCACTCACCACCCAATAACATAACCTGCAGACACCCATCCTCAGCATCTCCACTCACCTCCCAATAACACAACCTGCAGACACCCATCCTCAACATCTTTACTCACCTCCCAATAACACAACCTGCAGAAACCCATCCTCAGCAACTTCACTAACCTCCCAATTACACAACCTGCAGAAATCCATCCTCAGCATCTCCACTCACCTTCCAATAACACATCCTGCAGAAACCCATCCTCAGCATCTTTACTAACCTTGCAATAACACAATTTGCAGAAACCCATCCTCAGCATCTTCACTAACCTTGCAATAACACAATTTGCAGAAACCCATCCTCAGCATCTCCACTCACCCCCCCAATAACACAACCTGAAGAAAGCCATCCTCAGCATCTCAACTCACCGTCCAATAACACAACCTGCAGAAACCCATCCTCAGCGTCTTCACTCACCTCCCAATAACACAACCTGCAGAAACCCATCCTCAGCATCTTCACTCACCTTCCAATAACACAACCTGCAGAGACCCATCCTCAGCATCTCCACTCACCTTCCAATAACACATCCTGCAGAAACCCATCTTCACCATCTTCACTAACCTTGCAGTAACACTATTTGCAGAAACACATCCTCAGCACCTCCAATCACCCCCCATTCACACAACCTGAAGAAACCCATCCTTAGCATCTCTACTCACCTTCCAGTAACACAACCTGTAGAAATCCATCCTCAGCATCTCCACTCACCGTCCAATAACACAACCTGCAGAAACCCATCCTCAGCATCTCCACTCACTTCCCAATAACACAACCTGCAGAAACCCATCCTCAGCATCTCCACTCAACTTCCAATAACACAACCTACAGAAACCCAACGCCAGCATATTCACTCACCTTCCAATAACACAACCTGCAGAAACCCATCCTCAGCATCTTCACTCACCTTGCAATAACACAACCTGCAGAAACCCATCCTCAGCATCTCCACTCACCTTGCAATAACTCAACCTGCAGAAACCCATCCTCAGCATCCTCACTAACCTTGCAATAACACAATTTGCAGGAACCCATCCTCAGCATCTCCACTCACCCCCAATAACACAACCTGAAGAAACCCATCCTCAGCGTCTTCACTCACTACCCAATAACACAACCTGCAGAAACCCATCCTCAGCATCTCCACTCACCCCCCCCCAATAACACAACCTGAAGAAACCCATCCATAGCATCGCCACTCACCTTCCAGTAACACAACCTGTAGAAATCCATCCTCAGCATCTCAACTCACCGTCCAATAAAACAACCTGCAGAAACCCATCCTCAGCATCTTCACTAACCTCCCAATTACACAACCTGCAGAAACCCATCCTCAGCATCTCCACTCACCTTCCAATAACACATCCTGCAGAAATCCATCCTCAGCATCTTCACTAACCTTGCAAGAACACAATTTGCAGAAACCCATCCTCAGCACCTCCACTCACCCCCAATAACACAACCTGAAGAAACCCATCCTTAGCATCTCTACTCACCTTCCAGTAACACAACCTGTACAAATCCATCCTCAGCATCTCCACTCACCGTCCAATAACACAACCTGCAGAAACCCATCCTCAGCATCTCCACTCACCTCCCAATAACACAACCTGCAGAAACCCATCCTCAGCATCTTCACTCAGCTCCCAATAACACAACCTGCAGAAACCCATCCTCAGCATCTCACTCACCTTCTAATAACACAACCTGCAGAAACCCAACCCCAGCATCTTCACGCACATTCCAATAACACAACCTGCTGAAACCCATCCTCAGCATCTTCACTCACCTTGCAATAACACAACCTGCAGAAACCCATCCTCAGCATCGCCACTCTCCTTCCAATAAAACAACCTGCAGAAACCCATCCTCAGCATCTTCACTAACCTTCCAATAACACAATTTGCAGAAACCCATCCTCAGCACCACCAGTCACCCCCCAATAACACAACCTGCAGAAACCCATCCTCAGCATCTCCACTCACCCCCCAATAACACAATCTGAAGAAACCCAACCATAGCATCTCCACTCACCTTCCAATAACACAACCTGCAGAAACCCATCCCCAGCATCTGCACTCACCTTCCAATAACAAAACCTGCAGAAACCCATCCTCAGCATCTTCACTCACCTTGCAATAACACAACCTGCAGAAACCCATCCTCAGCATCTCCACTCACCTTCCAATAACACAACCTGCAGAAACCCATCCTCAGCATCTTCACTCACCTTGCAATAACACAATTTGCAGATACCCATCCTCAGCATCTCCACTCACCCCCCCCAATAACACAACCTGAAGAAACCCATCCATAGCATCGCCACTCACCTTCCAGTAACACAACCTGTAGAAATCCATCCTCAGCATCTCAACTCACCGTCCAATAACACAACCTGCAGAAACCCATCGACAGCGTCTTCACTCACCTCCCAATAACACAACCTGCAGAAACCCATCCTCAGCATCTTCACTCACCTTCCAATAACACAACCTGCAGAAACCCATCCTCAGCATCTCCACTCACCTCCCAATAACACAACCTGCAGAAACCCATCCTCAGCATCTTCACTCACCTCCCAATTACACAACCTGCAGAAACCCATCCTCAGCATCTCCACTCACCTTCCAATAACACATCCTGCAGAAACCCATCCTCAGCATCTTCACTAACCTCCCAATTACACAACCTGCAGAAACCCAACCCCAGCATCTTCACTCACCTTCCAAAAACACAACCTGCTGGAACCCATCCTCAGCATCTTCACTCACCTTGCAATAACACCACCTGCAGAAACCCATCCTCAGCATCGCCACTCACCTTCCAATAACACAACCTGCAGAAACCAATCCTCAGCATCTCCACTAACCTTCCAATAACACAACCTGCAGAAACCCATCCTTAGAATCTCCACTCACCTTCCAATAACACAACCTGCAGAATCCCATCCTCAGCATCTCCACTCACCTTCGAATAACACAACCTGCAGAAACCCATCCTCAGCATCTTCACTAATATCCCAATAACACAACCTGCAGAAACCCATCCACAGCATCTCCACTCACCTTCCAATAACACAACCTGCAGAAACCCTTCCTCAGCATCTTCACTCACCTCCCAATAACACCACCTGAAGAAACCCATCCATAGCATCTCCACTCATCTTCCAGTAACACAACCTGTAGAAATCTATCCTCAGCATCTCCACTCACCGTCCAATAACACAACCTGCAGAAACCCATCCTCAGCGTCTTCACTCACCTCCCAATAACACCACATGCAGAAACCCATCCTCAGCATCTTCACTCACCTTCCAATAACACAACCTGCAGAAACCCATCCTCAGAAACTCCACTCACCTCCCAATAACACAACCTGCAGAAACCCATCCTCAGCATCTTCACTAACCTCCCAATTACACAACCTGCAGAAACCCATCCTCAGCATCTTCACTCACCTTCCAATAACACAACCTGCAGAAACCCATCCTCAGAAACTCCACTCACCTCCCAATAACACAACCTGCAGAAACCCATCCTCAGCATCTTCACTAACCTCCCAATTACACAACCTGCAGAAACCCAACCTCAGCATCTCTACTCACCTTCCAGTAACACAACCTGTAGAAATTCATCCTCAGCATCTCCACTCACCGTCCGATAACACAACTTGCAGAAACCCATCCTCAGCATCTCCACTCACCTCCCAATAACACAACCTGCAGACACCCATCCTCAACATCTTTACTCACCTCCCAATAACGCAACCTGCAGAAACTCATCCTCAGCATCTCTACTTACCTCCCAATAACACAACCTGCAGAAACCCATCCTCAGCATCTCCACTCACCCCCCCAATATCACAACCTGCAGAAACCCATCCTCAGCGTCGCCACTCACCCCCCAATAACACAACATGAAGAAACCCAACCATAGCATCTCCACTCAACTTCCAATAACACAACCTGCAGAAACCCAACCCCAGCATATTCACTCACCTTCCAATAACACAACCTGCAGAAACCCATCCTCAGCATCTGCACTCACCTTGCAATAACACAACCTGCAGAAACCCATCCTCAGCATCTCCACTCACCGTCCAATAACACGACCTGCAGAAACGCATCCTCAGCGTCCTCACTCACTACCCAATAACACAACCTGCAGAAACACATCCTCAGCATCTCCCCTCATCCCCCCAATAACACAACCTGAAGAAACCCATCCATAGCATCGCCACTCACCTTCCAGTAACACAACCTGTAGAAATCCATCCTCAGCATCTCAACTCACCGTCCAATAACAAAACCTGCAGAAACCCATCCCCAGCGTCTTCACTCACCTCCCAGTAACACAACCTGCAGAAACCCATCCTCAGAATCTCCACTCACCTCCCAATAACACAACCTGCGGAAACCCATCCTCAGCATCTTCACTAACCTCCCAATTACACAACCTGCAGAAATCCATCCTCAGCATCTCAACTCACCGTCCAATAACACAATTTGCGGAAACCCATCCTCAGCACCTCCACTCACCCCCCAATAACACAACCTGAAGAAACCCATCCTTAGCATCTCTACTCACCTTCCAGTAACACAACCTGTAGAAATCCATCCTCAGCGTCTCCACTCACCGTCCAATATACAAGCTGCAGAAACCCATCCTCAGCATCTCCACTCACCTCCCAATAACACAACCTGCAGGCACCCATCTTCAACATCTTTACTCACCTCCCAATAACACAACCTGCAGAAACCCATCCTCAGCATCTTCACTCACCTTGCAATAACACAACCTGCAGAAACCCATCCTCAGCATCTCCACTCACCTTCCAATAACACAACCTGCAGAAACCCATCCTCAGCATCTTCACTAACCTTGCAAAAACACAACCTGCAGAAACCCATCCTCAGCATCTTCACTAACCTTGCAATAACACAATTTGCAGAAACCCATCCTCAGCATCTCCACTCACCTTCCAATAACACAACCTGAAGAAACCCAACCATAACATCTCCACTCACGTTCCAGTAACACAACCTGTAGAAATCCATCCTCAGCATCTCCACTCACCGTCCAATAACACAACCTGCAGAAACGCATCCTCAGCGTCTTCACTCACCACCCAATAACACAACCTGCAGAAACCCATCCTCAGCATCTCCACTCACCTCCCAATAACACAACCTGCAGACACCCATCCTCAACATCATTACTCACCTCCCAATAACACAACCTACAGAAACCCATCCTCAGCATCTTCACTAACCTCCCAATTACACAACCTGCAGAAACCCATCCTCAGCATCTCCACTCACCTTCCAATAACACATCCTGCAGAAACCCATCCTCAGCATCTTCACTAACCTTGCAATAACACAATTTGCAGAAACACATCCTCAGCATCTCCACTCACTTCCCAATAACACAACCTGCAGAAAACCATCCTCAGCATCTCCTCTCACACCCCCAATAACACAACCTGCAGAAACCCTTCCTCAGCGTCTCCACTCACCCCCCAATAACACAACATGAAGAAACCAAACCATAGCATCTCCACTCAACTTCCAATAACACAACCTGCAGAAACCCAACCCCAGCATATTCACTCACCTTCCAATAACACAACCTGCAGAAACCCATCCTCAGCATCTTCTCTCACCTTGCAATAACACAACCTGCAGAAACCCATCCTCAGCATCTCCACTTACCTGCCAATAACACAACCTGCAGAAAACCATCCTCAGCATCCTCACTAACCTTGCAATAACACAATTTGCAGAAACCCATCCTCAGCATCTCCACTCACCCCCCAATAACACAACCTGAAGAAACCCATCCTCAGCATCTCCACTCACCCCCCAATAACACAACCTGAAGAATCCCAACCATAGCATCTCCACTCACGTTCCATTAACACAACCTGTAGAAATCCATCCTCAGCATCTCCACTCACCGTCCAATAACACGACCTGCAGAAACGCATCCTCAGCGTCTTCACTCACTACCCAATAATACAACCTGCAGAAACCCATCCTCAGCATCTCCACCCACCCCCCCAATAACACAACCTGAAGAAACCCATCCATAGCATCGCCACTCACCTTCCAGTAACACAACCTGTAGAAATCCATCCTCAGCATCTCAACTCACTTTCCAATAACACAACCTGCAGAAACCCATCCTCAGCGCCTTCACTCACCTCCCAATAACACAACATGCAGAAACCCAACCTCAGAATCTCCACTCACCTCCCAATAACACAACCTGCAGAAACCCATCCTCAGCATCTTCACTCACCTCCCAATAACACAACCTGCAGAAACCCATCCTCAGCATCTCCACTCACCTTTCAATAACACATCCTGCAGAAACCCATCCTCAGCATCTTCACCAACTTTGCAATAACACAATTTGCAGAAACCCATCCTCAGCATCTCCACTTACCTTCCAATAACACATCCTGCAGAAACCCATCCTCAGCATCTTCACCAACCTTGCAATAACACAATTTGCAGAAACCCATCCTCAGCATCTCCACTCACCGTCCAATAACACAACCTGCAGAAACCCATCCACAGCATCTCCACTCACCTCCCAATAACACAACCTGCAGACACCCATCCTCAACATCTTTACTCACCTCCCAATAACACAACCTGCAGAAACCCATCCTTAGCATCTTCACTAACCTCCCAATTACACAACCTACAGAAACCCAACCTCAGCATGTCCACTCACCTTCCAATAACACATCCTGCAGAAACACATCCTCAGCATCTTCACTAACCTTGCAATAACACAATTTGCAGAAACCCATCCTCAGCATCTTCACTAACCTTGCAATAACACAATGTGCAGAAACCCATCCTCAGCATCTCCACTCACCCTCCCAATAAAACAACCTGAAGAAACCGATCCATAGCATCGCCACTCACCTTCCAGTAACACAACCTGTAGAAAGCCGTCCTCAGCATCTCAACTCACCGTCCAATAACACAACCTGCAGAAACCCATCCTCAGCGTCTTCACTCACCTCCCAATAACACAACCTGCAGAAACCCATCCTCAGCATCTTCACTCACCTTCCAATAACACAACCTGCAGAAACCCATCCTCAGCGTCTTCACTCACCTCCCAATAACACAACCTGCAGAAAACCATCCTCAGCATCTTCACTCACCTTCCAATAACACAACCTGCAGAAACCCATCCTCAGCATCTCCACTCACCTTCCAGTAACACAACCTGTAGAAATCCATCCTCAGCATCTTCACTCACCGTCCAATAACACAACCTGCAGAAACCCATCCTCAGCGTCTTCACTCACTACCCAATAACACAACGTGCAGAAACACATCCTCAGCATCTCCACTCATCCCCCCAATAACACAACCTGAAGTAACCCATCCATAGCATCGCCACTCACCTTCCAGTAACACAACCTGTAGAAATCCATCCTCAGCATCTCAACTCACCGTCCAAAAACACAACATGCAGAAACCCATCCTCAGCGTCTTCACTCACGTCCCAATAACACAACCTGCAGAAACCCATCCTCAGAATCTCCACTCACCTCCCAATAACACAACCTGCAGAAACCCATCCTCAGCATCTTCACTGACCTCCCAATTACACAACCTGCAGAAACCCATCCTCAGCATATTCACTGACCTCCCAATTACACATCCTGCAGAATCCCATCCTCAGCATCTTCAGTAACCTTGCAATAACACAATTTGCAGAAACCCATCCTCAGCACCTCCACTCACCCCCCAATAACATATCCTGAAGAAACCCATCCTTACCATCTCTACTCACCTTCCTGTAACACAACCTGTAGAAATCCATCCTCAGCATCTCCACTCACCGTCCAATAACACAACCTGCAGAAACCCATCCTCAGCATCTCCCTTCACCTCCCAATAACACAACCTGCAGGCACCCATCCTCAACATCTTTACTCACCTCCCAATAACACAACCTGCAGAAACCCATCCTCAGCATCTTCACTCACCTTGCAATAACACAACCTGCAGAAACCAACCCTCAGCATCTCCACTCACCTTGCAATAACACAACCTGCAGAAACCCATCCTCAGCATCTAAACTAACCTTGCAAAAACACAACCTGCAGAAACCCATCCTCAGCATCTTCACTAACCTTGCAATAACACAATTTGCAGAAACCCATCCTCAGCATCTCCACTCACCACCCCAATAACACAACCTGAAGAAACCCAACCATAACATCTCCACTCACGTTCCAGTAACACAACCTGTAGAAATCCATCCTCAGCATCTCCACTCACCGTCCAATAACATGACCTGCAGAAACGCATCCTCAGCGTCTTCACTCACCACCCAATAACATAACCTGCAGAAACCCATCCTCAGCATCTCCACTCACCTCCCAATAACACAACCTGCAGACACCCATCCTCAACATCTTTACTCACCTCCCAATAACACAACCTGCAGAAACCCATCCTCAGCATCTTCACTAACCTCCCAATTACACAACCTGCAGAAACCCATCCTCAGCATCTCCACTCACCTTCCAATAACACATCCTGCAGAAACCCATCCTCAGCATCTTTACTAACCTTGCAATAACACAATTTGCAGAAACCCATCCTCAGCATCTTCACTAACCTAGCAATAATACAATTTGCAGAAACCCATCCTCAGCATCTCCACTCACCCCCCCCAATAACACAACCTGAAGAAAGCCATCCTCAGCATCTCAACTCACCGTCCAATAACACAACCTGCAGAAACCCACACTCAGCGTCTTCACTCACCTCCCAATAACACAACCTGCAGAAACCCATCCTCAGCATCTTCACTCACCCCCCAATAACACAACCTGAAGAAACCCATCCTTAGCATCTCTACTCACCTTCCAGTAACACAACCTGTAGAAATCCATCCTCAGCATCTCCACTCACCGTCCAATAACACAACCTGCAGAAACCCATCCTCAGCATCTCCACACACTTCCCAATAACATAACCTGAAGAAACCCATCCTCAGCATCTCCACTCACCCCCCCCCAATAACACAACCTGCAGAGACCCATCCTCAGCGTCTCCAATCACCCCCCAATAACACAACATGAAGAAACCCAACCATAGCATCTCCACTCAACTTCCAATCACACAACCTGCAGAATCACAACCGCAGCATATTCACGCACCTTCCAATAACACAACCTGCAGAAACCCATCCTCAGCATCTTCACTCACCTTGCAATAACACAACCTGCAGAAACCCATCCTCAGCATCTCCACTCACCTGCCAATAACACAACCTGCAGAACCCCATCCTCAGCATCCTCACTAACCTTGCAATAACACAATTTGCAGAAACCCATCCTCAGCATCTCCACTCACCCTCCCAATAACACAACCTGAAGAAACCCATCCATAGCATCGCCACTCACCTTCCAGTAACACAACCTGTAGAAATCCATCCTCAGCATCTCAACTCACCGTCCAATAACACAACCTGCAGAAACCCATCCTCAGCGTCTTCACTCACCTCCCAATAACACAACCTGCAGAAACCCATCCTCAGAATCTCCACTCACCTCCCAATAACACAACCTGCAGAAACCCATCCTCAGCATCTTCACTCACCTCCCAATAACACAACCTGCAGAAACCCATCCTCAGCATCTCCACTCACCTTCCAATAACACATCCTGCAGAAACCCATCCTCAGCATCTTCACCAACCTTGCAATAACACAATTTGCAGAAACCAATCCTCAGCATCTCCACTCACCCCCCAATAACACAACCTGAAGAACCCCATCCTCCGCATCTCCAGTTACCCCCCAATAACACAACCTGAAGCAACCCAACTATAGCATCTCCACTCACGTTCCAGTAACACAACCTGTAGAAATCCATCCTCAGCATCTCCACTCACCGTCCAATAACACGACCTGCAGAAACGCATCCTCAGCGTCTTCACTCACTACCCAATAACACAACCTGCAGAAACACATCCTCAGCATCTCCACTCATCCCCCCAATAACACAACCTGAAGAAACCCATCCATAGCATCGCCACTCACCTTCCAGTAACACAACCTGTAGAAATCCATCCTCAGCATCTCAACTCACCGTCCAATAACACAACCTGCAGAAACCCATCCTCAGCGTCTTCACTCACCTCCCAATAACACAAACTGCAGAAACCCATCCTCAGAATCTCCACTCACCTCCCAATAACACAACCTGCAGAAACCCATCCTCAGCATCTTCACTAACCTCCCAATTACACAACCTGCAGAAACCCATCCTCAGCATCTCCACTCACCTTCCAATAACACATCCTGCAGAAACCCATCCTCAGCATCTTCACTAACCTTGCAATAACACAATTTGCAGAAACCCATCCTCAGCACCTCCACTCACCCCCCAATAACACAACCTGAAGAAACCCATCCTTAGCATCTCTACTCACCTTCCAGTAACACAACCTGTAGAAATCCATCCTCAGCATCTCCACTCACCGTCCAATAATACAACCTGCAGAAACCCATCCTCAGCATCTCCACTCACCTCCCAATAACACAACCTGCAGGCACCCATCCTCAACATCTTTACTCACCTCCCAATAACACAACCTGCAGAAACCCATCCTCAGCATCTTCACTAACCTTGCAAAAACACAACCTGCAGAAACCCATCCTCAGCATCTCCACTCACCCCCCCCCCCAATAACACAACCTGAAGAAACCCAACCATAAAATCTCCACTCACGTTCCAGTAACACAACCTGTAGAAATCCATCCTCAGCATCTCCACTCACCGTCCAATAACACGACCTGCAGAAACGCATCCTCAGCGTCTTCACTCACCACCCAATAACATAACCTGCAGACACCCATCCTCAGCATCTCCACTCACCTCCCAATAACACAACCTGCAGACACCCATCCTCAACATCTTTAATCACCTCCCAATAACACAACCTGCAGAAACCCATCCTCAGCATCTTCACTAACCTCCCAATTACACAACCTGCAGAAACCCATCCTCAGCATCTCCACTCACCTTCCAATAACACATCCTGCAGAAACCCATCCTCAGCATCTTCACTAACCTTGCAATAACACAATTTGCAGAAACCCATCCTCAGCATCTCCACTCACCCCCCCCCCAATAACACAACCTGAAGAAAGCCATCCTCAGCATCTCAACTCACCGTCCAATAACACAACCTGCAGAAACCCATCCTCAGCGTCTTCACTCACCTCCCAATAACACAACCTGCAGAAACCCATCCTCAGCATCTTCACTCACCTTCCAATAACACAACCTGCAGAAACCCATCCTCAGCATCTCCACTCACCTTCCAATAACACATCCTACAGAAACCCATCTTCAGCATCTTCACTAACCTTGCAGTAACACTATTTGCAGAAACACATCCTCAGCACCTCCACTCACCCCCCAATAACACAACCTGAAGAAACCCATCCTTAGCATCTCTACTCACCTTCCAGTAACACAACCTGTAGAAATCCATCCTCAGCATCTCCACGCACCGTCCAATAACACAACCTGCAGAAACCCATCCTCAGCATCTTCACTCACCTTCCAATAACACAACCTGCAGAAACCCATCCTCACCGTCTCCACTCACCCCCCCCCCAATAAGACAACCTGCAGAAACCCATCCTCAGCATCTTCACTCACCTTGCAATAACACAACCTGCAGAAACCCATCCTCAGCATCTCCACTCACCTTTCAATAACACAACCTGCAGAAACCCATCTTCAGCATCTTCACTAACCTTGCAATAACACAATTTGCAGAAACCCATCCTCAGCATCTCCACTCACCTCCCAATAACACAACCTGCAGACACCCATCCTCAACATCTTTACTCACCTCCCAATAACACAACCTGCAGAAACCCATCCTCAGCATCTTCACTAACCGTCCAATAACACAACCTGCAGAAACCCATCCTCAGCGTCTTCACTCACCTCCCAATAACACAACCTGCAGAAACCCATCCTCAGCATCTTCACTCACCTTCCAATAACACAACCTGCAGAAACCCATCCTCAGCATCTCCACTCACCTTCCAATAACACATCCTACAGAAACCCATCTTCAGCATCTTCACTAACCTTGCAGTAACACTATTTGCAGAAACACATCCTCAGCACCTCCACTCACCCCCCAATAACACATCCTGCAGAAACCCATCCTCAGCATCTTTACTAACCTTGCAATAACACAATTTGCAGAAACCCATCCTCAGCATCTTCACTAACCTAGCAATAATACAATTTGCAGAAACCCATCCTCAGCATCTCCACTCACCCCCCAATAACACAACCTGAAGAAAGCCATCCTCAGCATCTCAACTCACCGTCCAATAACACAACCTGCAGAAACCCACACGCAGCGTCTTCACTCACCTCCCAATAACATAACCTGAAGAAACCCATCCTCAGCATCTCCACTCACCCCCCCCCCCAATAACACAACCTGCAGAGACCCATCCTCAGCGTCTCCAATCACCCCCCAATAACACAACATGAAGAAACCCAACCATAGCATCTCCACTCAACTTCCAATAACACAACCTGCAGAACCACAACCCCAGCATATTCACGCACCTTCCAATAACACAACCTGCAGAAACCCATCCTCACCGTCTCCACTCACCCCCCCCAATAAGACAACCTGCAGAAACCCATCCTCAGCATCTTCACTCACCTTGCAATAACACAACCTGCAGAAACCCATCCTCAGCATCTCCACTCACCTTCCAATAACACAACCTGCAGAAACCCATCCTCAGCATCTTCACTAACCTTGCAATAACACAATTTGCAGAAACCCATCCTCAGCATCTCCACTCACCCCCCCCCCAATAACACAACCTGAAGAAACCCAACCATAACATCTCCACTCACGTTCCAGTAACACAACCGGTAGAAATCCATCCTCAGCATCTCCACTCACCGTCCAATAACACGACCTGCAGAAACGCATCCTCAGCGTCTTCACTCACCACCCAATAACATAACCTGCAGAAACCCATCCTCAGCATCTCCACTCACCTCCCAATAATACAACCTGCAGACACCCATCCTCAACATCTTTACTCACCTCCCAATAACACAACCTGCAGAAACCCATCCTCAGCATCTTCACTAACCTCCCAATTACACAACCTGCAGAAACCCATCCTCAGCATCTCCAATCACCTCCCAATAACACATCCTGCAGAAACCCATCCTCAGCATCTTCACTAACCTTGCAATAACACAATTTGCAGAAACCCATCCTCAGCATCTCCACTCACCCCCCCAATAACACAACCTGAAGAAAGCCATCCTCAGCATCTCAACTCACCGTCCAATAACACAACCTGCAGAAACCCATCCTCAGCGTCTTCACGCACCTCCCAATAATACAACCTGCAGAAACCCATCCTCAGCATCTTCACTCACCGTCCAATAACACAACCTGCAGAAACCCATCCTCAGCATCTCCACTCACCTTCCAATAACACATCCTGCAGAAACCCATCTTCAGCATCTTCACTAACCTTGCAGTAACACTATTTGCAGAAACACATCCTCAGCACCTCCACTCACCCCCCAATAACACAACCTGAAGAAACCCATCCTTGGCATGTCTACTCACCTTCCAGTAACACAACCTGTAGAAATCCATCCTCAGCATCTTCACTCACCGTCCAATAACACAACCTGCAGAAACCCATCCTCAGCGTCTTCACTCACTACCCAATAACACAACGTGCAGAAACACATCCTCAGCATCTCCACTCATCCCCCCAATAACACAACCTGAAGAAACCCATCCATAGCATCGCCACTCACCTTCCAGTAACACAACCTGTAGAAATCCATCCTCAGCATCTCAACTCACCGTCCAATAACACAACCTGCAGAAACCCATCCTCAGCGTCTTCACTCACGTCCCAATAACACAACCTGCAGAAACCCATCCTCAGAATCTCCACTCACCTCCCAATAACACAACCTGCAGAAACCCATCCTCAGCATCTTCACTGACCTCCCAATTACACAACCTGCAGAAACCCATCCTCAGCATCTTCACTGACCTCCCAATTACACATCCTGCAGAAACCCATCCTCAGCATCTTCACTAACCTTGCAATAACACAATTTGCAGAAACCCATCCTCAGCACCTCCACTCACCCCCCAATAACACAACCTGAAGAAACCCATCCTTACCATCTCTACTCACCTTCCAGTAACACAACCTGTAGAAATCCATCCTCAGCATCTCCACTCACCGTCCAATAACACAACCTGCAGAAACCCATCCTCAGCATCTCCATTCACCTCGCAATAACACAACCTGCAGGCACCCATCCTCAACATCTTTACTCACCTCCCAATAACACAACCTGCAGAAACCCATCCTCAGCATCTTCACTCACCTTGCAATAACACAACCTGCAGAAACCCACCCTCAGCATCTCCACTCACCTTCCAATAACACAACCTGCAGAAACCCATCCTCAGCATCTAAACTAACCTTGCAAAAACACAACCTGCATAAACCCATCCTCAGTATCTTCACTCACCTTGCAATAACACAACCTGTAGAAACCCATCCTCAGCATCTCCACTCACATTCCAATAACACAACCTGCAGAAACCCATCCTCAGCATCTTCACTAACCTTGCAATAACACAATTTGCAGAAACCCATCCTCAGCATCTCCACTCACCACCCCAATAACACAACCTGAAGAAACCCAACCATAACATCTCCACTCACGTTCCAGTAACACAACCTGTAGAAATGCATCCTCAGCATCTCCACTCACCGTCCAATAACACGACCTGCAGAAACGCATCCTCAGCGTCTTCACTCACCACCCAATAACATAACCTGCAGAAACCCATCCTCAGCATCTCCACTCACCTCACAATAACACAACCTGCAGACACCCATCCTCAACATCTTTACTCACCTCCCAATAACACAACCTGCAGAAACCCATCCTCAGCATCTTCACTAACCTCCCAATTACACAACCTGCAGAAACCCATCCTCAGCATCTCCACTCACCTTCCAATAACACATCCTGCAGAAACCAATCCTCAGCATCTTTACTAACCTTGCAATAACACAATTTGCAGAAACCCATCCTCAGCATCTTCACTAACCTAGCAATAATACAATTTGCAGAAACCCATCCTCAGCATCTCCACTCACCCCCCCAATAACACAAACTGAAGAAAGCCATCCTCAGCATCTCAACTCACCGTCCAATAACACAACCTGCAGAAACCCACCCTCAGCGTCTTCACTCACCTCCCAATAACATAACCTGCAGAAACCCATCCTCAGCATCTTCACTCACCTTCCAATAACACAACCTGCATAAACCCATCCTCAGCATCTCCACTCACCTTCCAATAACACATCCTGCAGAAACCCATCTTCAGCATCTTCACTAACCTTGCAGTAACACTATTTGCAGAAACACATCCTCAGCACCTCCACTCACCCCCCAATAACACAACCTGAAGAAACCCATCCTTAGCATCTCTACTCACCTTCCAGTAACACAACCTGTAGGAATCCATCCTCAGCATCTCCACTCACCGTCCAATAACACAACCTGCAGAAACCCATCCTCAGCATCTCCACACACTTCCCAATAACACAACCTGCAGAAACCCATCCTCAGCATCTCCACTCACCCCCCCCAATAACACAACCTGCAGAAACCCATCCTCAGCGTCTCCACTCACCCCCCAATAACACAACATGAAGAAACCCAACCATAGCATCTCCACTCAACTTCCAATAACACAACCTGCAGAAACACAACCCAAGCATATTCACTCACCTTCCAATAACACAACCTGCAGAAACCCATCCTCAGCATCTTCACTCACCTTGCAATAACACAACCTGCAGAAACCCATCCTCAGCATCTCCACTCACCTGCCAATAACACAACCTGCAGAACCCCATCCTCAGCATCCTCACTAACCTTGCAATAACACAATTTGCAGAAACCCATCCTCAGCATCTCCTCTAACCCCCCAATAACACAACCTGAAGAAACCCAACCTCAGCATCTCCACTGACCCCCCAATAACACAACCTGAAGAATCCCAACCATATCATCTCCACTCACGTTCCAGTAACACAACCTGTAGAAATCCATCCTCAGCATCTCCACTCACCGTCCAATAACACGACCTGCAGAAACCCATCGTCAGCGTCATCACTCACTACCCAATAACACAACCTGCAGAAACCCATCCTCAGCATCTCCACTCACCCCCCCAATAACACAACCTGAAGAAACCCATCCTCAGCATCTTCACTAACCTTGCAATAACACAATTTGCAGAAACCCATCCTCAGCACCTCCACTCACCCCCCAATAACACAACCTGAAGAAACCCATCCTTACCATCTCTACTCACCTTCCAGTAACACAACCTGTAGAAATCCATCCTCAGCATCTCCATTCACCGTCCAATAACACAACCTGCAGAAACCCATCCTCAGCATCTCCATTCACCTCGCAATAACACAACCTGCAGGCACCCATCCTCAACATCTTTACTCACCTCCCAAGAACACAACCTGCAGAAACCCATCCTCAGCATCTTCACTCACCTTGCAATAACACAACCTGCAGAAACCCACCCTCAGCATCTCCACTCACCTTCCAATAACACAACCTGCAGAAACCCATCCTCAGTATCTAAACTAACCTTGCAAAAACACAACCTGCATAAACCCATCCTCAGTATCTTCACTCACCTTGCAATAACACAACCTGTAGAAACCCATCCTCAGCATCTCCACTCACATTCCAATAACACAACCTGCAGAAACCCATCCTCAGCATCTTCACTAACCTTGCAATAACACAATTTGCAGAAACCCATCCTCAGCATCTCCACTCACCACCCCAATAACACAACCTGAAAAAACCCAACCATAACATCTCCACTCACGTTCCAGTAACACAACCTGTAGAAATCCATCCTCAGCATCTCCACTCACCTTCCAATAACACAACCTGCAGAAACCCATCCTCAGCGTCTTCACTCACCACCCAATAACATAACCTGCAGAAACCCATCCTCAGCATCTCCACTCACCTCACAATAACACAACCTGCAGACACCCATCCTCAACATCTTTACTCACCTCCCAATAACACAACCTGCAGAAACCAATCCTCAGCATCTTTACTAACCTTGCAATAACACAATTTGCAGAAACACATCCTCAGCATCTTCACTAACCTAGCAATAATACAATTTGCAGAAACCCGTCCTCAGCATCTCCACTCACCCCCCCAATAACACAACCTGAAGAAAGCCATCCTCAGCATCTCAACTCACCGTCCAATAACACAACCTGCAGAAACCCACCCTCAGCGTCTTCACTCACCTCCCAATAACATAACCTGCAGAAACCCATCCTCAGCATCTTCACTCACCTTCCAGTAACACAACCTGCATAAACCCATCCTCAGCATCTCCACTCACCTTCCAATAACACATCCTGCAGAAACCCATCTTCAGCATCTTCACTAACCTTGCAGTAACACTATTTGCAGAAACACATCCTCAGCACCTCCACTCACCCCCCAATAACACAACCTGAAGAAACCCATCCTTAGCATCTCTACTCACCTTCCAGTAACACAACCTGTAGAAATCCATCCTCAGCATCTCCACTCACCGTCCAATAACACAACCTGCAGAAACCCATCCTCAGCATCTCCACACACTTCCCAATAACACAACCTGCAGAAACCCATCCTCAGCATCTCCACTCACCACCCCCCCCAATAACACAACCTGCAGAAACCCATCCTCAGCGTCTCCACTCACCCCCCAATAACACAACATGAAGAAACCCAACCATAGCATCTCCACTCAACTTCCAATAACACAACCTGCAGAAACACAACCCAAGCATATTCACTCACCTTCCAATAACACAACCTGCAGAAACCCATCCTCAGCATCTTCACTCACCTTGCAATAACACAACCTGCAGAAACCCATCCTCAGCATCTCCACTCACCTGCCAATAACACAACCTGCAGAACCCCATCCTCAGCATCCTCACTAACCTTGCAATAACACAATTTGCAGAAACCCATCCTCAGCATCTCCTCTAACCCCCCAATAACACAACCTGAAGAAACCCATCCTCAGCATCTCCACTGACCCCCCAATAACACAACCTGAAGAATCCCAACCATATCATCTCCACTCACGTTCCAGTAACACAACCTGTAGAAATCCATCCTCAGCATCTCCACTCACCGTCCAATAACACGACCTGCAGAAACCCATCGTCAGCGTCTTCACTCACTACCCAATAACACAACCTGCAGAAACCCATCCTCAGCATCTCCACTCACCCCCCCCAATAACACAACCTGAAGAAACCCATCCATAGCATCGCCACTCACCTTCCAGTAACACAACCTGTAGAAATCCATCCTCAGCATCTCAACTCACCGTCCAATTACACAACCTGCAGAAACCCATCCTCAGCATCTCCACTCACCTTCCAATAACACATCCTGCAGAAACCCATCCTCAGCATCTTTACTAACCTTGCAATAACACAATTTGCAGAAACCCATCCTCAGCATCTTCACTAACCTAGCAATAATACAATTTGCAGAAACCCATCCTCAGCATCTCCACTCACCCCCCCAATAACACAACCTGAAGAAAGCCATCCTCAGCATCTCAACTCACCGTCCAATAACACAACCTGCAGAAACCCACCCTCAGCGTCTTCACTCACCTCCCAATAACACAACCTGCAGAAACCCATCCTCAGCATCTTCACTCACCTTCCAATAACACAACCTGCAGAAACCCATCCTCAGCATCTCCACTCACCTTCCAATAACACATCCTGCAGAAACCCATCTTCAGCATCTTCACTAACCTTGCAGTAACACTATTTGCAGAAACACATCCTCAGCACCTCCACTCACCCCCCAATAACACAACCTGAAGAAACCCATCCTTAGCATCTCTACTCACCTTCCAGTAACACAACCTGTAGAAATCCATCCTCAGCATCTCCACTCACCGTCCAATAACACAACCTGCAGAAACCCATCCTCAGCATCTCCACACACTTCCCAATAACACAACCTGCAGAAACCCATCCTCAGCATCTCCACTCACCCCCCCCCCAATAACACAACCTTCAGAAACCCATCCTCAGCGTCTCCACTCACCCCCCAATAACACAACATGAAGAAACCCAACCATAGCATCTCCACTCAACTTCCAATAACACAACCTGCAGAAACACAACCCAAGCATATTCACTCACCTTCCAATAACACAACCTGCAGAAACCCATCCTCAGCATCTTCACTCACCTTGCAATAACACAACCTGCAGAAACCCATCCTCAGCATCTCCACTCACCTGCCAATAACACAACCTGCAGAACCCCATCCTCAGCATCCTCACTAACCTTGCAATAACACAATTTGCAGAAACCCATCCTCAGCATCTCCACTAACCCCCCAATAACACAACCTGAAGAAACCCATCCTCAGCATCTCCACTGACCCCCCAATAACACAACCTGAAGAATCCCAACCATATCATCTCCACTCACGTTCCAGTAACACAACCTGTAGAAATCCATCCTCAGCATCTCCACTCACCGTCCAATAACACGACCTGCAGAAACCCATCGTCAGCGTCTTCACTCACTACCCAATAACACAACCTGCAGAAACCCATCCTCAGCATCTCCACTCACCCCCCCAATAAGACAACCTGAAGAAACCCATCCATAGCATCGCCACTCACCTTCCAGTAACACAACCTGTAGAAATCCATCCTCAGCATCTCAACTCACCGTCCAATAACACAACCTGCAGAAACCCATCCTCGGCGTCTTCACTCACCTCCAAATAACACAACCTGCAGAAACCCATCCTCAGAATCTCCACTCACCTCCCAATAGCACAACCTGCAGTAACCCATCCTCAGCATCTTCACTCACCTCCCAATAACACAACTTGCAGAAACACATCCTCAGCATCTCCACTCACCTTCCAATAACACATCCTGCAGAAACCCATCCTCAGCATCTTCACCAACCTTGCAATAACACAAATTGCAGAAACCCATCCTCAGCATCTCCACTGACCTTCCAATAACACATCCTGCAGAAACCCATCCTCAGCATCTTCACCAACCTTGCAATAACACAATTTGCAGAAACCCATCCTCAGCATCTTCACTCACCTCCCAATAACACAACCTGCAGAAACCCATCCTCTCCACTCACCTTCCAATAACACATCCTGCAGAAACCCATCCTCAGCATCTTCACCAACCTTGCAATAACACAAATTGCAGAAACCCATCCTCAGCATCTCCACTCACCTTCCAATAGCACATCCTGCAGAAATCCATCCTCAGCATCTTCACTAACCTTGCAAGAACACAATTTGCAGAAACCCATCCTCAGCACCTCCACTCACCCCCCAATAACACAACCTGAAGAAACCCATCCTTAGCATCTCTACTCACCTTCCAGTAACACAACCTGTAGAAATCCATCCTCAGCATCTCCACTCACCTCCCAATAACACAACCTGCAGACACCCATCCTCAATATCTTTACTCACCTCCCAATAACGCAACCTGCAGAAACCCATCCTCAGCATCTCCACTCACCTCCCAATAACACAACCTGCAGAAACCCATCCTCAGCATCTTCACTCACCTTGCAATAACACAACCTGCAGAAACCCATCCTCAGCATCTCCACTCACCTGCCAATAACACAACCTGCAGAACCCCATCCTCAGCATCCTCACTAACCTTGCAATAACACAATTTGCAGAAACCCATCCTCAGCATCTCCACTAACCCCCCAATAACACAACCTGAAGAAACCCATCCTCAGCATCTCCACTGACCCCCCAATAACACAACCTGAAGAATCCCAACCATATCATCTCCACTCACGTTCCAGTAACACAACCTGTAGAAATCCATCCTCAGCATCTCCACTCACCGTCCAATAACACGACCTGCAGAAACCCATCGTCAGTGTCTTCACTCACTACCCAATAACACAACCTGCAGAAACCCATCCTCAGCATCTCCACTCACCCCCCCAATAAGACAACCTGAAGAAACCCATCCATAGCATCGCCACTCACCTTCCAGTAACACAACCTGTAGAAATCCATCCTCAGCATCTCAACTCACCGTCCAATAACACAACCTGCAGAAACCCATCCTCGGCGTCTTCACTCACCTCCAAATAACACAACCTGCAGAAACCCATCCTCAGAATCTCCACTCACCTCCCAATAGCACAACCTGCAGAAACCCATCCTCAGCATCTTCACTCACCTCCCAATAACACAACTTGCAGAAACACATCCTCAGCATCTCCACTCACCTTCCAATAACACATCCTGCAGAAACCTATCCTCAGCATCTTCACCAACCTTGCAATAACACAAATTGCAGAAACCCATCCTCAGCATCTCCACTGACCTTCCAATAACACATCCTGCAGAAACCCACCCTCAGCATCTTCACCAACCTTGCAATAACACAATTTGCAGAAACCCATCCTCAGCATCTTCACTCACCTCCCAATAACACAACCTGCAGAAACCCATCCTCAGCATCTCCACTCACCTTCCAATAACACATCCTGCAGAAACCCATCCTCAGCATCTTCACCAACCTTGCAATAACACAAATTGCAGAAACCCATCCCCAGCATCTCCACTCACCTTCCAATAGCACATCCTGCAGAAATCCATCCTCAGCATCTTCACTAACCTTGCAAGAACACAATTTGCAGAAACCCATCCTCAGCACCTCCACTCACCCCCCAATAACACAACCTGAAGAAACCCATCCTTAGCATCTCTACTCACCTTCCAGTAACACAACCTGTAGAAATCCATCCTCAGCATCTCCACTCACCTCCCAATAACACAACCTGCAGACACCCATCCTCAATATCTTTACTCACCTCCCAATAACGCAACCTGCAGAAACCCATCCTCAGCATCTCCACTCACCTCCCAATAACACAACCTGCAGAAACCCATCCTCAGCATCTTCACTCAGCTCCCAATAACACAACCTGCAGAAAGCCATCCTCAGCATCTCACTCACCTTCTAATAACACAACCTGCAGAAACCCAACCCCAGCATCTTCACGCACCTTCCAATAACACAACCTGCAGAAACCCATCCTCAGCATCTTCACTAACCTTCCAATAACACAATTTGCAGAAACCCATCCTCAGCACCACCTGTCACTCCCCAATAACACAACCTGCAGAAACCCATCCACAGCATCTCCACTCACCCCCCAATAACACAATCTGAAGAAACCCAACCATAGCATCTCCACTCACCTTCCAATAACACAACCTGCAGAAACCCAACCCCAGCATCTGCACTCACCTTCCAATAACACAACCTGCAGAAATCCATCCTCAGCATCTCAACTCACCGTCCAATAACACAACCTGCAGAAACCCATCCACAGCGTCTTCACTCACCTCCCAATAACACAACCTGCAGAAACCCATCCTCAGCATCTTCACTCACCTTCCAATAACACAACCTGCAGAAACCCATCCTCAGCATCTCCACTCACCACCCAATAACACAACCTGCAGAAACCCATCCTCAGCATCTTCACTCACCTCCCAATTACACAACCTGCAGAAACCCATCCTCAGCATCTCCACTCACCTTCCAATAACACATCCTGCAGAAACCCATCCTCAGCATCTTCACTAACCACCCAATTACACAACCTGCAGAAACCCAACCCCAGCATCTTCACTCACCTTCCAAAAACACAACCTGCTGAAACCCATCCTCAGCATCTTCACTCACCTTGCAATAACACCACCTGCAGAAACCCATCCTCAGCATCGCCACTCACCTTCCAATAACACAACCTGCAGAAACCCATCCTCAGCATCTCCACTATCCTTCCAATAACACAACCTGCAGAAACCCATCCTCTGAATCTCCACTCACCTTCCAATAACACAACCTGCAGAAACCCATCCTCAGCATCTCCACTCACCTTCGAATAACACAACCTGCAGAAACCCATCCTCAGCATCTTCCCTAATATCCCAATAACACAACCTGCAGAAACCCATCCACAGCATCTCCACTCACCTTCCAATAACACAACCTGCAGAAACCCATCCTCAGCATCTTCACTCACCTCCCAATAACACCACCTGAAGAAACCCATCCATAGCATCTCCACTCATCTTCCAGTAACACAACCTGTAGAAATCTATCCTCAGCATCTCCACTCACCGTCCAATAACATAACCTGCAGAAACCCATCCTCAGCGTCTTCACTCACCTCCCAATAACACCACATGCAGAAACCCATCCTCAGCATCTTCACTCACCTTCCAATAACACAACCTGTAGAAACCCATCCTCAGAAACTCCACTCACCTCCCAATAACACAACCTGCAGAAACCCATCCTCAGCATCTTCACTAACCTCCCAATTACACAACCTGCAGAAACCCAACCTCAGCATCTCCACTCACCTTCCAATAACACATCTTGCAGAAACCCATTCTCAGCATCTTCACTAACCTTGCAATAAGACAATTTGCAGAAACCCATCCTCAGCACCTCCACTCACCGTCCGATAACACAACCTGCAGAAACCCATCCTCAGCATCTCCACTCACCTGCCAATAACACAACCTGCAGACACCCATCCTCAACATCTTTACTCACCTCCCAATAACGCAACCTGCAGAAACCCATCCTCAGCATCTCCACTTACCTCCCAATAACACAACCTGCAGAAACCCATCCTCAGCATCTCCACTCACCCCCCCCCAATATCACAACCTGCAGAAACCCATCCTCAGCGTCTCCACTCACCCCCCAATAACACAACATGAAGAAACCCAACCATAGCATCTCCACTCAACTTCCAATAACACAACCTGCAGAAACCCAACCCCAGCATATTCACTCACCTTCCAATAACACAACCTGCAGAAACCCATCCTCAGCATCTGCACTCACCTTGCAATAACACAACCTGCAGAAACGCATCCTCAGCATCTCCACTCACCTTCCAATAACACATCCTGCAGAAACCCATCCATAGCATCTCCACTCATCCCCCCAATAACACAACCTGAAGAAACCCATCCATAGCATCGCCACTCACCTTCCAGTAACATAACCTGTAGAAATCCATCCTCAGCATCTCAACTCAGCGTCCAATAACAAAACCTGCAGAAACCCATCCTCAGCGTCTTCACTCACCTCCCAATAACACAACCTGCAGAAACCCATCCTCAGAATCTCCACTCACCTCCCAATAACACAACCTGTAGAAACCCATCCTCAGCATCTTCACTAACCTCCCAATTACACAACCTGCAGAAACCCATCCTCAGCATCTCCACTCACCTTCCAATAACACATCCTGCAGAAACCCATCCTCAGCATCTTCACTAACCTTGCAATAACACAATTTGCGGAAACCCATCCTCAGCACCTCCACTCACCCCCCAATAACACAACCTGAAGAAACCCATCCTCAGCATCTCTACTCACCTTCCAGTAACACAAACTGTAGAAATCCATCCTCAGCGTCTCCACTCACCGTCCAATATACAACCTGCAGAAACCCATCCTCAGCATCTCCACTCAACTCCCAATAACACAACCTGCAGGCACCCATCTTCAACATCTTTACTCACCTCCCAATAACACAACCTGCAGAAACCCATCCTCAGCATCTTCACTCACCTTGCAATAACACAACCTGCAGAAACCCATCCTCAGCATCTCCACTCACCTTCCAATAACACAACCTGCAGAAACCCATTCTCAGCATCTTCACTAACATTGCAAAAACACAACCTGCAGAAACCCATCCTCAGCATCTTCACTCACCTTGCAATAACACAACCTGCAGAAACCCATCCTCAGCATCTCCACTCACCTTCCAATAACACAACCTGCAGAAACCCATCCTCAGCATCTTCACTAACCTTGCAATAACACAATTTGCAGAAACCCATCCTCAGCATCTCCACTCACCCCCCCAATAACTCAACCTGAAGAAACCCAACCATAACATCTCCACTCAGGTTCCAGTAACACAACCTGCAGAAACCCATCCTCAGCATCTTCACTCACCTTGCAATAACACAACCTGCAGAAACCCATCCTCAGCATCTCCACTCACCTTGCAATAACACAACCTGCAGAAACCCATCCTCAGCATCTCCACTCACCTTCCAATAACACATCTTGCAGAAACCCATTCTCAGCATCTTCACTAACCCCCCCAATAACTCAACCTGAAGAAACCCAACCATAACATCTCCACTCACGTTCCAGTAACACAACCTGTAGAAATCCATCCTCAGCATCTCCACTCACCGTCCAATAACACAACTTGCAGAAACGCATCCTCAGCGTCTTCACTCACCACCCAATAACACAACCTGCAGAAACCCATCCTCAGCATCTCCACTCACCTCCCAATAACACAACCTGCAGACACCCATCCTCAACATCATTACTCACCTCCCAATAACACAACCTGCAGAAACCCATCCTCAGCATCTTCACTAACTTCCCAATTACACAACCTGCAGAAACCCATCCTCAGCATCTCCACTCACCTTCCAATAACACATCCTGCAGAAACCCATCCTCAGCATCTTAACTAACCTTGCAAAAACACAATTTGCAGAAACCCATTCTCAGCATCTTCACTAACCTTGCAATAAGACAATTTGCAGAAAGCCATCCTCAGCACCTCCACTCACCGTCCGATAACACAACCTGCAGAAACCCATCCTCAGCATCTCCACTCACCTGCCAATAACACAACCTGCAGACACCCATCCTCAACATCTTTACTCACCTCCCAATAACGCAACCTGCAGAAACCCATCCTCAGCATCTCCACTTACCTCCCAATAACACAACCTGCAGAAACCCATCCTCAGCATCTCCACTCACCCCCCCCCAATATCACAACCTGCAGAAACCCATCCTCAGCGTCTCCACTCACCCCCCAATAACACAACATGAAGAAACCCAACCATAGCATCTCCACTCAACTTCCAATAACACAACCTGCAGAAACCGAACCCCAGCATATTCACTCACCTTCCAATAACACAACCTGCAGAAACCCATCCTCAGCATCTGCACTTACCTTGCAATAACACAACCTGCAGAAACGCATCCTCAGCATCTCCACTCACCTTCCAATAACACATCCTGCAGAAACCCATCCATAGCATCTCCACTCATCCCCCCAATAACACAACCTGAAGAAACCCATCCATAGCATCGCCACTCACCTTCCAGTAACATAACCTGTAGAAATCCATCCTCAGCATCTCAACTCACCGTCCAATAACAAAACCTGCAGAAACCCATCCTCAGCGTCTTCACTCACCTCCCAATAACACAACCTGCAGAAACCCATCCTCAGAATCTCCACTCACCTCCCAATAACACAACCTGCAGAAACCCATCCTCAGCATCTTCACTAACCTCCCAATTACACAACCTGCAGAAACCCATCCTCAGCATCTCCACTCACCTTCCAATAACACATCCTGCAGAAACCCATCCTCAGCATCTTCACTAACCTTGCAATAACACAATTTGCGGAAACCCATCCTCAGCACCTCCACTCACCCCCCAATAACACAACCTGAAGAAACCCATCCTTAGCATCTCTACTCACCTTCCAGTAACACAAACTGTAGAAATCCATCCTCAGCGTCTCCACTCACCGTCCAATATACAACCTGCAGAAACCCATCCTCAGCATCTCCACTCAACTCCCAATAACACAACCTGCAGGCACCCATCTTCAACATCTTTACTCACCTCCCAATAACACAACCTGCAGAAACCCATCCTCAGCATCTTCACTCACCTTGCAATAACACAACCTGCAGAAACCCATCCTCAGCATCTCCACTCACCTTCCAATAACACAACCTGCAGAAACCCATCCTCAGCATCTTCACTAACCTTGCAAAAACACAACCTGCAGAAACCCATCCTCAGCATCTTCACTCACCTTGCAATAACACAACCTGCAGAAACCCATCCTCAGCATCTCCGCTCACCTTCCAATAACACAACCTGCAGAAACCCATCCTCAGCATCTTCACTAACCTTGCAATAACACAATTTGCAGAAACCCATCCTCAGCATCTCCACTCACCCCCCCAATAACTCAACCTGAAGAAACCCAACCATAACATCTCCACTCACGTTCCAGTAACACAACCTGTAGAAATCCATCCTCAGCATCTCCACTCACCGTCCAATAACACAACTTGCAGAAACGCATCCTCAGCGTCTTCACTCACCACCCAATAACACAACCTGCAGAAACCCATCCTCAGCATCTCCACTCACCTCCCAATAACACAACCTGCAGACACCCATCCTCAACATCATTACTCACCTCCCAATAACACAACCTGCAGAAACCCATCCTCAGCATCTTCACTAACTTCCCAATTACACAACCTGCAGAAACCCATCCTCAGCATCTCCACTCACCTTCCAATAACACATCCTGCAGAAACCCATCCTCAGCATCTTAACTAACCTTGCAATAACACAATTTGCAGAAACCCATTCTCAGCATCTTCACTAACCTTCCAATAACACAATTTGCAGAAACCCATCCTCAGCATCTCCACTCCCCCCCCCAATAACACAACCTGAAGAAAGCCATCCTCAGCATCTCAACTCACCGTCCAATAACACAACCTGCAGAAACCCATCCTCAGCGTCTTCACTCACCTCCCAATAACACAACCTGCAGAAACCCATCCTCAGCATCTTCACTAACCTCCCAATTACACAACCTGCAGAAACCCATCCTCAGCATCTCCACTCACCTTCCAATAACACATCCTGCAGAAACCCATCCTCAGCATCTTCACTAACCTTGCAATAACACAATTTGCGGAAACCCATCCTCAGCACCTCCACTCACCCCCCAATAACACAACCTGAAGAAACCCATCCTTAGCATCTCTACTCACCTTCCAGTAACACAAACTGTAGAAATCCATCCTCAGCGTCTCCACTCACCGTCCAATATACAACCTGCAGAAACCCATCCTCAGCATCTCCACTCAACTCCCAATAACACAACCTGCAGGCACCCATCTTCAACATCTTTACTCACCTCCCAATAACACAACCTGCAGAAACCCATCCTCAGCATCTTCACTCACCTTGCAATAACACAACCTGCAGAAACCCATCCTCAGCATCTCCACTCACCTTCCAATAACACAACCTGCAGAAACCCATCCTCAGCATCTTCACTAACCTTGCAAAAACACAACCTGCAGAAACCCATCCTCAGCATCTTCACTCACCTTGCAATAACACAACCTGCAGAAACCCATCCTCAGCATCTCCACTCACCTTCCAATAACACAACCTGCAGAAACCCATCCTCAGCATCTTCACTAACCTTGCAATAACACAATTTGCAGAAACCCATCCTCAGCATCTCCACTCACCCCCCCAATAACTCAACCTGAAGAAACCCAACCATAACATCTCCACTCACGTTCCAGTAACACAACCTGTAGAAATCCATCCTCAGCATCTCCACTCACCGTCCAATAACACAACTTGCAGAAACGCATCCTCAGCGTCTTCACTCACCACCCAATAACACAACCTGCAGAAACCCATCCTCAGCATCTCCACTCACCTCCCAATAACACAACCTGCAGACACCCATCCTCAACATCATTACTCACCTCCCAATAACACAACCTGCAGAAACCCATCCTCAGCATCTTCACTAACTTCCCAATTACACAACCTGCAGAAACCCATCCTCAGCATCTCCACTCACCTTCCAATAACACATCCTGCAGAAACCCATCCTCAGCATCTTAACTAACCTTGCAATAACACAATTTGCAGAAACCCATTCTCAGCATCTTCACTAACCTTCCAATAACACAATTTGCAGAAACCCATCCTCAGCATCTCCACTCCCCCCCCCCCAATAACACAACCTGAAGAAAGCCATCCTCAGCATCTCAACTCACCGTCCAATAACACAACCTGCAGAAACCCATCCACAGCGTCCTCACTCACCTCCCAATAACGCAACCTGCAGAAACCCATCCTCAGCATCTTCACTCAAAATCCAATAACACAACCTGCAGAAACCCATCCTCAGCGTCTTCACTCACCTTCCAATAACACATCCTGCAGAAACCCATCTTCAGCATCTTCACTAACCTTGCAGTAACACTATTTGCAGAAACACATCCTCAGCACCTCCACTCACCCCCCAGTAACACGACCTGAAGAAACCCATCCTGAGCATCTCTACTCACCTTCCAGTAACACAACCTGTAGAAATCCATCCTCAGCATCTCCACTCACCGTCCAATAACACAACCTGCAGAAACCCATCCTCAGCATCTCCACTCACTTCCCAATAACACAACCTGCAGAAACCCATCCTCAGCATCTCCACTCACCACCCCCCCCCAATAACACAACCTGCAGAAACCCTTCCTCAGCGTCTCCACTCATCCCCCAATAACACAACATGAAGACACCCAACCATAGCATCTCCACTCAACTTCCAATAACACAACCTGCAGAAACCCAACCCCAGCATATTCACTCACCTTCCAATAACACAACCTGCAGAAACCCATCCTCAGCATCTTCACTCACCTTGCAATAACACAACCTGCAGAAACCCATCCTCAACATCTCCACTCACCTGCCAATAACACAACCTGCAGAAACCCATCCTCAGCATCCTCACTAACCTTGCAATAACACAATTTGCAGAAACCCATCCTCAGCATCTCCACTCACCCCCCCAATAACACAACCTGAAGAAACCCATCCATAGCATCGCCACTCACCTTCCAGTAACACAACCTGTAGAAATCCATCCTCAGCATCTCAACTCACCGTCCAATAACACAACCTGCAGAAACCCATCCTCAGCGCCTTCACACACCTCCCAATAACACAATATGCAGAAACCCATCCTCAGAATCTCCACTCACCTCCCAATAACACAACCTGCAGAAACCCATCCTCAGCATCTCCAATCACCTCCCAGTAACACAACCTGCAGAAACCCATCCTCAGCATCTTCACTCATCTCCCAATAACACAACCTGCAGAAAGCCATCCTCAGCATCTCCACTCATCTCCCAATAACACAACCTGAAGAAACCCATCCTTAGCATCTCTACTCACCTTCCAGTAACACAACCTGTAGAAATCCATCCTCAGCATCTCCACTCACCGTCCAATAATACAACCTGCAGAAACCCATCCTCAGCATCTCCACTCACCTCCCAATAACACAACCTGCAGGCACCCATCCTCAACATCTTTACTCACCTCCCAGTAACACAACCTGCAGAATCCCATCCTCAGCATCTTCACTCATCTCCCAATAACACAACCTGCAGAAACACATCCTCAGCATCTTCACTCATCTCCCAATAACACAACCTGCAGAAACCCATCCTCAGCATCTCCACTCACCTTCCAATAACACATCCTGCAGAAACCCATCCTCAGCATCTTCACCAACCTTGCAATAACACATCCTGCAGAAACCCATCCTCAGCATCTTTACCAACCTTGCAATAACACAATTTGCAGAAACCCATCCTCAGCATCTCCACTCACCGTCCAATAACACAACCTGCAGAAACCCATCCGCAGCATCTCCACTCACCTCCCAATAACGCCACCTGCAGACACCCATCCTCAACATCTTTACTCAACTCCCAATAACACAACCTGCAGAAACCCATCCTCAGCATCTTCACTAACCTCCCAATTACACAACCTGCAGAAACCCATCCTCAGCATGTCCACTCACCTTCCAATAACACATCCTGGAGAAACACATCCTCAGCATTTTCACTAACCTTGCAATAACACAATTTGCAGAAACCCATCCTCAGCATCTTCACGAACCTTGCAATAACACAATTTGCAGAAACCCATCCTCAGCATCTCCACTCACCCTCCCAATAAAACAACCTGAAGAAACCGATCCATAGCATCGCCACTCACCTTCCAGTAACACAACCTGTAGAAAGCCGTCCTCAGCATCTCAACTCACCGTCCAATAACACAACCTGCAGAAACCCATCCTCAGCGTCTTCACTCACCTCCCAATAACACAACCTGCAGAAATCCATCCTCAGCATCTTCACTCACCTTCCAATAACACACCCTGCAGAAACCCATCCTCAGCATCTTCACTCACCTTCCAATAACACATCCTGCAGAAACCCATCTTCAGCATCTTCACTAACCTTGCAGTAACACTATTTGCAGAAACACATCCTCAGCACCTCCACTCACCCCCCAATAACACAACCTGAAGAAACCCATCCTTAGCATCTCTACTCACCTTCCAGTAACACAACCTGTAGAAATCCATCCTCAGCATCTCCACTCACCGTCCAATAACACAACCTGCAGAAACCCATCCTCAGCCTCTCCACTCACATCCCAATAACACAACCTGCAGAAACCCATCCTCAGCATCTCCACTCACCCCCCCAATAACACAACCTGCAGAAACCCATCCTCAGCGTCTCCACTCACCCCCCAATAACACAACATAAAGAAACCCAACCATAGCATCTCCACTCAACTTCCAATAACACAACCTGCAGAAACCCATCCTCAGCATCTCCACTCACCGTCCAATAACACAACCTGCAGAAACCCATCCGCAGCATCTCCACTCACCTCCCAATAACACCACCTGCAGACACCCATCCTCAACATCTTTACTCAACTCCCAATAACACAACCTGCAGAAACCCATCCTCAGCATCTTCACTAACCTCCCAATTACACAACCTGCAGAAACCCATCCTCAGCATGTCCACTCACCTTCCAATAACACATCCTGCAGAAACACATCCTCAGCATTTTCACTAACCTTGCAATAACACAATTTGCAGAAACCCATCCTCAGCATCTTCACGAACCTTGCAATAACACAATTTGCAGAAACACATCCTCAGCATCTCCACTCACCCTCCCAATAAAACAACCTGAAGAAACCGATCCATAGCATCGCCACTCACCTTCCAGTAACACAACCTGTAGAAAGCCGTCCTCAGCATCTCAACTCACCGTCCAATAACACAACCTGCAGAAACCCATCCTCAGCGTCTTCACTCACCTCCCAATAACACAACCTGCAGAAACCCATCCTCAGCATCTTCACTCACCTTCCAATAACACCCTGCAGAAACCCATCCTCAGCATCTTCACTCACCTTCCAATAACACATCCTGCAGAAACCCATCTTCAGCATCTTCACTAACCTTGCAGTAACACTATTTGCAGAAACACATCCTCAGCACCTCCACTCACCCCCCAATAACACAACCTGAAGAAACCCATCCTTAGCATCTCTGCTCACCTTCCAGTAACACAACCTGTAGAAATCCATCCTCAGCATCTCCACTCACCGTCCAATAACACAACCTGCAGAAACCCATCCTCAGCCTCTCCACTCACATCCCAATAACACAACCTGCAGAAACCCATCCTCAGCATCTCCACTCACCCCCCCAATAACACAACCTGCAGAAACCCATCCTCAGCGTCTCCACTCACCCCCCAATAACACAACATAAAGAAACCCAACCATAGCATCTCCACTCAACTTCCAATAACACAACCTGCAGAAACCCAACCCTAGCATATTCACTCACCTTCCAATAACACAACCTGCAGAAACCCATCCTCAGCATCTGCACTCACCTTGCAATAACACAACCTGCAGAAACCCATCCTCAGCATCTCCACTCACCTTCCAATAACACAACCTGCAGAAACCCATCCTCAGCATCTTCACTAACCTTGCAATAACACAATTTGCAGAAACCCATCCTCAGCATCTCCACTCACCCCCCAATAACACAACCTGAAGAACCCCATCCTCAGCATCTCCACTCACCCCCCAATAACACAACCTGAAGAAACCCAACTATAGCATCTCCACTCACGTTCCAGTAACACAACCTGTAGAAATCCATCCTCAGCATCTCCACTTACCGTCCAATAACACGACCTGCGGAATCGCATCCTCAGCGTCTTCACTCACTACCCAATAACACAACCTGCAGAAACACATCCTCAGCATCTCCACTCATCCCCCCAATAACACAATCTGAAGAAACCCATCCATAGCATCGCCACTCACCTTCCAGTAACACAACCTGTAGAAATCCATCCTCAGCATCTCAACTCACCGTCCAATAACACAACCTGCAGAAACCCATCCTCAGCGTCTCCACTCACCCCCCAATAACACAACATGAAGAAACCCAACCAAAGCATCTCCACTCAACTTCCAATAACACAACCTGCAGAAACCCAACCCCAGCATCTTCACTCACCTTGCAATAACACAACCTGCAGAAACCCATCCTCAGCATCTGCACTCACCTTGCAATAACACAACCTGCAGAAACCCATCCTCAGCATCTCCACTCACCTTCCAATAACACAACCTGCAGAAACCCATCCTCAGCATCTTCACTAACCTTGCAATAACACAATTTGCAGAAACCCATCCTCAGCATCTCCACTCACCCCCCAATAACACAACCTGAAGAACCCCATCCTCAGCATCTCCACTCACCCCCCAATAACACAACCTGAAGAAACCCAACTATAGCATCTCCACTCACGTTCCAGTAATACAACCTGTAGAAATCCATCCTCAGCATCTCCACTTACCGTCCAATAACACGACCTGCAGAAACGCATCCTCAGCGTCTTCACTCACTACCCAATAACACAACCTGCAGAAACACATCCTCAGCATCTCCACTCATCCCCCCAATAACACAATCTGAAGAAACCCATCCATAGCATCGCCACTCACCTTCCAGTAACACAACCTGTAGAAACCCATCCTCAGCATCTCCACTCACCGTCCAATAACACAACCTGCAGAAACCCATCCTCAGCATCTTCACTCACCTCCCAATAACACAAACTGCAGAAACCCATCCTCAGAATCTCCACTCACCTTCCAATAACTCAACCTGCAGAAACCCATCCTCAGCATCTTCACTAACCTCCCAATTACACAACCTGCAGAAACCCATCCTCAGCATCTCCACTCACCTTCCAATAACACATCCTGCAGAAACCCATCCTCAGCATCTTCACTAACCTTGCAATAACACAATTTGCAGAAACCCATCCTCAGCACCTCCACTCACCCCCCAATAACACAACCTGAAGAAATCCATCCTTAGCATCTCTACTCACCTTCCAGTAACACAACCTGTAGAAATCCATCCTCAGCATCTCCACTCACCGTCCAATAATACAACCTGCAGAAACCCATCCTCAGCATCTCCACTCACCTCCCAATAACACAACCTGCAGGCACCCATCCTCAACATCTTTACTCACCTCTCAATAACACAACCTGCAGAAACCCATCCTCAGCATCTTCACTCACCTTGCAATAACACAACCTGCAGAAACCCATCCTCAGCATCTCCACTCACCTTCCAATAACACAACCTGCAGAAACCCATCCTCAGCATCTTCACTAACCTTTCAAAAACACAACCTGCAGAAACCCATCCTCAGCATCTTCACTCACCTTGCAATAACACAACCTGCAGAAACCCATCCTCAGCATCTTCACTAACCTTGCAATAACACAATTTGCAGAAACCCATCCTCAGCATCTCCACTCGCCCCCCCCCGCAATAACACAACCTGAAGAAACCCAACCATAAAATCTCCACTCACGTTCCAGTAACACAACCTGTAGAAATCCATCCTCAGCATCTCCACTCACCGTCCAATAACACGACCTGCAGAAACGCATCCTCAGCGTCTTCACTCACCACCCAATAACATAACCTGCAGACACTCATCCTCAGCATCTCCACTCACCTCCCAATAACACAACCTGCAGACACCCATCCTCAACATCTTTACTCACCTCCCAATAACACAACCTGCAGAAACCCATCCTCAGCATCTTCACTAACCTCCCAATTACACAACCTGCAGAAACCCATCCTCAGCATCTCCACTCACCTTCCAATAACACATCCTGCAGAAACCCATCCTCAGCATCTTCACTAACCTTGCAATAACACAATTTGCAGAAACCCATCCTCAGCATCTCCACTCACCCCCCCCCCCCCAATAACACAACCTGAAGAAAGCCATCCTCAGCATCTCAACTCACCGTCCAATAACACAACCTGCAGAAACCCATCCTCAGCGTCTTCACTCACCTCCCAATAACACAACCTGCAGGAACCCATCCTCAGCATCTTCACTCACCTTCCAATAACACAACCTGCAGAAACCCATCCTCAGCATCTCCACTCACCTTCCAATAACACATCCTGCAGAAAACCATCTTCAGCATCTTCACTAACCTTGCAGTAACACTATTTGCAGAAACACATCCTCAGCACCTCCACTCACCCCCCAATAACACAACCTGAAGAAACCCATCCTTAGCATCTCCACTCACCTTCCAGTAACACAACCTGTAGAAATCCATCCTCAGCATCTCCACGCACCGTCCAATAACACAACCTGCAGAAACCCATCCTCAGCATCTCCACTCACTTCCCAATAACACAACCTGCAGAAACCCATCCTCAGCATCTCCACTCACCCCCCCAATAACACAACCTGCAGAAACCCATCCTCACCGTCTCCACTCACCCCCCCCCCAATAACACAACATGAAGAAACCCAACCATAGCATCTCCACTCAACTTCCAATAACACAACCTGCAGAAACCGAACCCCAGCATATTCACTCACCTTCCAATAACACAACCTGCAGAAACCCATCCTCAGCATCTTCACTCACCTTGCAATAACACAACCTGCAGAAACCCATCCTCAGCATCTCCACTCACCTTCCAATCACACAACCTGCAGAAACCCATCCTCAGCATCCTCACTAACCTTGCAATAACACAATTTGCAGAAACCCATCCTCAGCATCTCCACTCACCCCCCAATAACACAACCTGAAGAAACCCATCCTCAGCATCTCCACTCACCCCCCAATAACACAACCTGAAGAATCCCAACCATAGCATCTCCACTCACGTTCCAGTAACACAACCTGTAGAAATCCATCCTCAGCATCTCCACTCACCGTCCAATAACACGACCTGCAGAAACGCATCCTCAGCGTCTTCACTCACTACCCAATAACAAAACCTGCAGAAACCCATCCTCAGCATCTCCACTCACCCCCCCAATAACACAATCTGAAGAAACCCATCCATAGCATCGCCACTCACCTTCCAGTAACACAACCTGTAGAAATCCATCCTCAGCATCTCAACTCACCGTCCAATAACACAACCTGCAGAAACCCATCCTCAGCATCTCCACTCACCTCCCAATAACACAACCTGCAGACACCAATCCTCAATATCTTTACTCACCTCCCAATAACGCAAACTGCAGAAACCCATCCTCAGCATCTCCACTCACCTCCCAATAACACAACCTGCAGAAACCCATCCTCAGCATCTTCAGTTAGCTCCCAATAACACAACCTGCAGAAACCCAACCCCAGCATCTTCACTCACCTTCCAATAACACAACCTGCTGAAACCCATCCTCAGCATCTTCACTCACCTTGCAATAACACAACCTGCAGAAACCCATCCTCAGCATTGCCACTCACCTTCCAATAAAACAACCTGCAGAAACCCATCCTCAGCATCTTCACTAACCTTCCAATCACACAATTTGCAGAAACCCATCCTCAGCACCACCAGTCACTCCCCAATAACACAACCTGCAGAAACCCATCCTAAGCCTCTCCACTTACCCCCCAATAACACAACCTGAAGAAACCCAACCATAGCATCTCCACTCACCTTCCAATAACACAACCTGCAGAAACCCATCCTCAGCATCTGCACTCACCTTCCAATAACACAACCTGCAGTAACCCATCCTCAGCATCTTCACTCACCTTGGAATAACACAACCTGCAGAAACCCATCCTCAGCATCTCCACTCACCCCCCCCCAATAACACAACCTGAAGAAACCCATCCATAGCATCGCCACTCACCTTCCAGTAACACAACCTGTAGAAATCCATCCTCAGCGTCTTCACTCACCTCCCAATAACACAACCTGCAGAAACCCATCCTCAGCATCTTCACTCACCTTCCAATAACACAACCTGCAGAAACCCATCCTCAGCATCTCCACTCACCTCCCAATAACACAACCTGCAGAAACCCATCCTCAGCATCTTCACTCACCTCCCAATTACACAACCTGCAGAAACCCATCCTCAGCATCTACACTCACCTTCCAATAACACATCCTGCAGAAACCCATCCTTAGCATCTTCACTAACCTCCCAATTACACAACCTGCAGAAAACCAACCCCACCATCTTCACTCACCTTCCAAAAACACAACCTGCTGAAACCCATCCTCAGCATCTTCACTCACCTTGCAATAACACCACCTGCAGAAACCCATCCTCAGCATCGCCACTCACCTTCCAATAACACAACCTGCAGAAACACATCCTCAGCATCTCCACTCACCCCCCAATAACACAACCTGAAGAAACCCAACCATAGCATCTCCACTCACCTTCCAATAACACAACCTGCAGAAACCCATCCTCAGCATCTCCTCTCACCTACCAATAACACAACCTGTAGAAACACATCCTCAGTATCTCCACTCACCTCCCAATAACACAACCTGCAGAAACCCAACACCAGCATCTTCACTCACCTTGCAATAACACAACCTGTAGAAATCCATCCTCAGCATCTCAACTCACCGTCCAAAAACACAACCTGCAGATACCCATACTCAGCGTCTTCACTCACCTCCCAATAACATAACCTGCAGAAACCGATCCTCAGAATCTCCACTCACCTCCCATAACACAACCTGCAGAAACCCATCCTCAGCATCTTCACTAACCTCCCAATTACACAACCTGTAGAAATCCATCCTCAGCATCTCCACTCACCGTCCAATAACACAACCTGCAGAAACCCATCCTCAGCATCTCCACTCACCCCCCAATAACACAACCTGCAGAAACCCATCCTCAGCATCTCCACTCACCTCCCAATAACACAACCTGCAGAAACCCAGCATCAGCATCTCCATCTCCTTCTAATAACATAACCTGCAGAAACCCATCCTCAGCATCTCTACACACCTCCCAATAACACAAACTGCAGGAATCAATCCTCAGCATCTTCACTCACCTTGCAATAACACAACCTGCAGAAATCATCCTCAGCATCTCCACTCACCCCCCAATAACACAACCTGAAGAAACCCATCCATATAATCTCCACTCACCTTCCAGTAACACAATCTTCAATAACCTTCCAATAACAAAACCTGCAGAAATTCATCCGCAACATCTCCACTCACCTCCCAATAACACAACTTGCAGAAACCCATTCTCAGCATCTTTACTAACCTTCCAATAACTCAACCTGTTGAAACCCATCCTCAGCATCTCAACTCACCTCCCAGTAACACAACCTTCAGAACCCATCCTCAGAATCTTCACTCACCTTCCAATAACACAGTCTGCAGCAAACCATCCTCAGCATCTTCCCGAACCTTCCAATAACAAAACCTGCAGAAACGCATCCTCAGCATCTGCACAAACCACCCAATAACTCAACCTGCAGAAAGCTATCCTCAGCATCTCCACTCACCTTCCCATAACACAACCTGCAGAAACCCATCCTCAGCATCTCCACTCACCTCCCAATAACACAACCTGCAGAAACCGATCCTCAGCATCTCCACTAAACTCCCAATAGCACAGCCTGCAGAAATCCATCCTCAGCATCTTCACTAACCTTCCAATAACACAATCTGCAGAAAACCATCCTCAGCATCTTCCCCAACCTTCCAATAACAAAACCTGCAGAACCCCATCCTCAGCATCTTCACTAACCTTCCAATAACCCGACCTGCAGAAACCCATCCTCCGCATCGCCACTATCCTTCCAATAACAGAAACAGCAGCTACCGATCCTCAACATCTCCACTCAGCACCCAATAACACAACCTGCAGAAACACATCCTCAGCATCTCCATCACCTCCCAATAACACGACCTGCAGAAACAAATCCTCAGCATCTCCACTCATCTCCCAATAGCACAACCTGCAGAAACGCATCCTCAACATCTCCACTCATCTCCCAATAACACAACCTGCCGAAAACCATCCTCAGCATCGTCACTCACCTCCCAATAACACAACCTGCAGAACCCCATTCTTAGCATCTCTACTGACCTTCCAATGACACAACCTGCAGAAACCCATCCTCAGCATCTTCACTGGCCTCCGAAAAAAACAACCTGCAGAAACCCATTCTCAGCATCTTCACTCACCTCCCAATAACACAACCTGCAGAAACGCATCCTCAACATCTCCACTCATCTCCCAATAACACAACCTGCCGAAAACCATCCTCAGCATCGTCACTCACCTCCCAATAACACAACCTGCAGAACCCCATTCTTAGCATCTCTACTGACCTTCCAATGATATAACCTGCAGAAACCCGTCCTCTGCATCTCCACTAAGCTTCCAATAACACAACATGCAGAAACCCATCCTCAGCATCTCCACTCACCTTCCAATAACACAACCTGCAGAAACCTCCTCAGCATCTTCAATAACCTTCCAATAACAAAACCTGCAGAAATTCATCCTCAGCATCTCCACTCACCTCACAATAACACAACCTGCAGAACCCATCCTCAGCATCTCCACTCACCTCCCAATAACACAACCTGCAGAAACCCATCCTTTGCATCTACACTCATCTTCCAATAACACAACCTGCAGAAACCCATTCTCAGCATCTTCACTCACCTCCCAATAACACAACCTGCAGAAACCCATTCTCAGCATCTTCACTCACCTCCCAGTAACACAACCTGCAGAACCCATACTCAGCATCTTCACTAACCTTCCAATAACACAACCTGCAGAAATTCATTCTCAGCATCTTCACTCACCTCCCAGTAACACAACCTGCAGAACCCATCCTCAGCATCTCAACTCTCCTCCCAGTAACACAACCTGCAGTACCCATCCTCAGAATCTTCACTAACCTTCCAATAACACAATCTGCTGAAAACCATCCTCAGCAACTTCGCTAACCTTCCAATAACACAACCTGCAGAAATTCATCCTCAGCATCTCCACTCACCTCACAATAACACAACCTGCAGAACCCATCCTCAGCATCTCCACTCACCTCCCAATAACACAACCTGCAGAAACCCATCCTCAGCATCTCCACTCATCTTCCAATAACACAACCTGCAGAAACCCATTCTCAGCATCTTCACTCACCTTCCAAGAACACAACATGCTTAAACCCTTCCTCAGCATGTCCACTCACTTCCCAATAACACAACCTGCAGAAAACCATCCTCAGCATTTTCCCTTTACCTTCCAATAACACAATCTGCAGAAACGCATCCTCAGCATCTTCACTCACCTCCCAATTACACAACCTGCAGAATCCCATCCTCAGCATCTACACTCACCTCCCAATAACACAACCTGCAGAACCCATCCTCAGAATATTCACTAACCTTCCAATAACACAATCTGCAGAAAACCATCCTTAGCATCTTCCCTAACCTTCCAATAACACAACCTGCAGAAACCCTTCCTCAGCATCTTCACTCACCTTCCAATAACACAACCTGCCGAAACCCATCCTCAGCATCTCCACTCTCTTCCCAATAACACAACCTGCAGGAAACCATCCTCGGCATTTTCTTAACCTTCCAATAACACAATCTGCAGAAACCCATCCTCAGCATATTCACTCACTTCCCAATAACACAAACTGCAGAAAACCATCCTCAGCATCTCCACTCACCTCCCAATAACACAACCTGCAGAAACCCATCCTCAGCACCTCCAATCACCTCACAATAACACAACCTGCAGAAACGCATCCTCAGCATCTCCAATCACCTCACAATAACAGAACCTGCAGATACCCATCCTCAGCATCTCCACTCACCTCCCAATAACACAACCTGCAGAAACACATCCTCAGCATCTCCACTCACCTCCCAATACCACAACCTGCAGAAACCCCTCCTCAGAATCTTCACTCACCTTCCCATAACACAACGTGCAGCAACCCATTCTCAGCATCTTCCCTAACCTCCCAATTAGACAACCTGCAGAAACCAATCCTCAGCATCTCCAATCACCTCACAATAACACAACCTGCAGAAACCCATCCTCAGCATCTCCACTCACCTCCCAATAATACAAACTGCAGAAACCCATCCTCAGCATCTCCACTCACCTCCCAATAACACAACCTGCAGAAACCCATCCTCAGCATCTTCACTCACCTCCCAATAACACAACCTGCAGAAACCCATCCTCAGAATCTTCACTCACCTTCCCATAACACAACGTGCAGCAACCCATTCTCAGCATCTTCACTAACCTTCCAATAACACAACCTGCAGAAACCCATTCTCAGCATCTTCACTCACCTCCCAGTAACACAAACTGCAGAACCCATCCTCAGCATCTTCACTAACCTTCCAATAACACAACCTGCAGAAACCCATCCTCAGCATCTCAACTCACCTCCCAGTAACACAACCTGCAGTACCCATCCTCAGACTCTTCACTAACCTTCCAATAACACAATCTGCTGAAAACCATCCTCAGCATCTTCCCTAACCTTCCAAGAACACAACATGCCGAAACCCATCCTCAGCATGTCCACTCACTTCCCAATAACACAACCTGCAGAAACCCATCCTCAACATGTACACTCACCTCCCAATAACACAACCTGCAGAACCCATCCTCAGAATCTTCACTAACCTTCCAATAACACAATCTGCAGAAAACCATCCTCAGCGTCTTCCCTAACCTTCCAATAACACAACCTGCAGAAACCCATCCTCAGCATCTTCACTCACCTTCCAATAACACAACCTGCCGAAACCCATCCTCAGCATCTCCACTCTCTTCCCAATAACACAACCTGCAGGAAACCATCCTCGGCATTTTCCCTAACCTTCCAATAACACTATCTGCAGAAAACCATCCTCAGCATCTTCACTCACCTCCCAATAACACAACCTGCAGAAACCAATCCTCAGCATCTCCACTCACCTCCCAATAACACAACCTGCAGAAACCTATCCTCAGCACCTCCAATCACCTCACAATAACACAACCTGCAGAAACGCATCCTCAGCAACTCCAATCACCTCACAATAACACAACCTGCAGAAACCCATCCTCAGCATCTCCACTCACCTCCCAATAACACAACCTGCAGAAACACATCCTCAGCAGCTCCACTCACCTCCCAATACCACAACCTGCAGAAACCCCTCCTCAGCATCTTCACTCACCTCCCAATAACCCACCTGCAGAAACCTATCCTCAGCATCTCCACTCACCTTCCCATAACACAACCTGCAGCAACCCATTCTCAGCATCTTCACTAACCTTCCAATAACACAACCTGCAGAAACCCATCCTCAGCATCTCCAATCACCTCCCAACAGCACAACCTGCAGAAACACATCCTCAGCATCTTCACTAACCTTCCAATAACACAATCTGCAGAAAAGCATCCTCAGCATCTTCACTCACCTCCCAATAAAACAACCTGCAGAAACCCATTCTCAGCATTTCCACTCATCTCCCAATAACACAACCTGCAGAAACCCATCCTCAGCATCTCCACTCACCTCCCACTAACACAACCTGCAGAACCCATCCTCAGCATCTTCAGTAACATTCCAAAAACACAACCTGCAGAAACCCATCCTCAGCATCTCAACTCACCTCCCAGTAACACAACCTGCAGAACACATTCTCAGAATCTTCACTAACCTTCCAATAACACAATCTGCAGAAAACCATCCTCAGCATCTTCCCTAACCTTCCAAGAACACAGCATGCCGAAACCCATCTTCAGCATCTCCAGTCACTTCCCAATAACACAACCTGCAGAAATCCATCCTCAGCATCTCCAATCACCTCACAATAACACAACCTGCAGAAACCCTTCCTCAGCATCTCCACTCACCTCCCAATAACACAACCTGCAGAAACACATCCTCAGAATCTTCACTAACCTTCCAATAACACAACCTGCAGAAACCCATCCTCAGCATCTCCACTCACCTCCCCATAACACAACCTGCAGAAACCCATCCTCAGCATCTTCACTCACCTCCCAATAACACAACCTGCAGAAACCTATCCTCAGCATCTCCACTCACCTTCCCACAACACAACCTGCAGAAACCCATCCTCAGCATCTCCCCTCACCTCCCAATAACACAACCTGCAGCAACCCATTCTCAGCATCTTCACTAACCTTCCAATAACACAACCTGCCGAAACCCATCCTCAGCAACTCCACTCTCTTCCCAATAACACAACCTGCAGGAAAACATCCTCGTCATTTTCCCTAACCTTCCAATAACACAATCTGCAGAAACCGATCTTCAGCATCTTCACTCACCTCCCAATAACACAACCTGCAGAAACCCATCCTCAGCATCTCCACTCACCTCCCAATAACACACCCTGCAGAAACCCATCCTCAGCACCTCCAATCACCTCACAATAACACAACCTGCAGAAACGCATCCTCAGCATCTCCAATCACCTCACAATAACACAACCTGCAGAAACCCATCCTCAGCATCTCCACTCAACTCCCAATAACACAACCTGCAGAAACACATCCTCAGCATCTCCACTCACCTCCCAATACCACAACCTGCAGAAACTCCTCCTCAGCATCTTCACTCACCTCCCAATAACACAACCTGCAGAAACCTATCCTCAGCATCTTCACTCACCTTCCCATAACACAACCTGCAGCAACCCATTCTCAGCATCTTCACTACCCTTCCAATAACACAACCTGCAGAAACCCATCGTCAGCATCTCCAATCACCTCCCAATAGAACAACCTGCAGAACCACATCCTCAGCATCTTCACTAACCTTCCAATAACACAATCTGCAGAAAAGCATCCTCAGTTCTTCCCGAACCTTCCAACAGCACAACCTGCAGAAACCCATCCTCAGCATCTCCACTCACCTCCCAATAATACAACCTGCAGAACCCATCCTCAGAATCTTCACTAACTTTCCAATAACACAATCTGCAGAAAACCATCCTCAGCATCTTCCCTAACCTTCCAATAACACAACCTGCAGAAACCCATCCTAAGCATCTCCACTCACCGTCCAATAACACAATCTGCATAAACCCATCCTGAGCATCTTCCGTAATCTTCCAATAACACAACCTGCAGAAACGCATCCTCAGCATCTTCACTCACCTCCCAATAAAACAACCTGCAGAAACCCATTCTCAGCATCTCCACTCACCTCCCAATAACACAACCTGCAGAACCCATCCTCAGCATCTTCAGTAACATTCCAAAAACACAACCTGCAGAAACCCATCCTCAGCATCTCAACTCACCTCCCAGTAACACAACTTGCAGAACCCATCCTCAGAATCTTCACTAACCTTCCAATAACACAATCTGCAGAAAACCATCCTCAGCATCTTCCCTAACCTTCCAAGAACACAGCATGCCTAAACCCATCTTCAGCATCTCCAGTCATTTCCCAATAACACAACCTGCAGAAAACCATCCTCAGCTTTTTCCCTAACCTTCCAATAACACAACCTGCAGAACCCATCCTCAGAATCTACACTAACCTTCCGATAACACAATCTGCAGAAAACATCCTCAGCATCTTCCCTAAGCTCCCAATTATACAACCTGCAGAAACCAATCCTCAGCATCTCCACTCACCTCCCAATAACACAACCTGTAGAAACCCATCCTCAGCATCTCCACTCACCTCCCAATAACACAACCTGCAGAAACACAACCTCAGAATCTTCACTAACCTTCCAATAACACAACCTGCAGAAACCCATCCTCAGCATCTCCACTCACCTCCCAATAACACAACCTGCAGAAACCCATCCTCAACATCTTCACTCATCTCCCAATAACACAACCTGCAGAAACCTATCCTCAGCATCTCCACTCACCTTCCCATAACACAACCTGCAGCAACCCATTCTCAGCATCTTCACTAACCTTCCAATAACACAACCTGCAGAAACCCATCCTCAGCATTCCAATCACCTCCCAATAGCACAACCTGCAGAAACACATCCTCAGCATCTTCACTGACCTTCCAATAACACAATCTGCAGAATACCATCCTCAGCATCTTCCCCAGCCTTCCAACAACACCACCGGCAGAAACCCATCCTCAGCATCTCCACTCACCTCCCAATAACACATTCTGCAGCAAACCATCCTCAGCATCTTCCCTAACCTTCCAATAACACAACATGCAGAAACCCATCCTCAGCATCTCCACTCACCTCCCAATAACACAATCTGCATAAACCCATCCTGAGCATCTTCCCTAACCTTCCCATAACACAACCTGCAGAAACCCATTCTCAGCATTTCCACTCATCTCCCAATAACGCAACCTGAAGAAACCCATCCTCAGCATCTCCACTTACCTCCCAATAACACAACCTGCAGAAACCCATTCTCAGCATTTCCACTCATCTCCCAATAACACAACCTGCAGAAACACATCCTCAGAATCTTCACTCACCTCCCAATAACACAACCTGCAGAAACCCATTCTCAGCATTTCCACTCATCTCCCAATAACACAACCTGCAGAAACCCATTCTCAGCATCTCCACTCACCTCCCAATAACACAACCTGCAGAATCCCATTTTCAGCATTTCCACTCCCCTCCCAATAACACAACCTGCAGAATCCCATCCTCAGCATCCTCAATCACCTCCCAATAAAACAACCTGCAGAAACCCATCCTCAGCATCTCCAATCACCTCCCAATAACACAACCGCAGAAACCCATTCTCAGCATTTCCACTCACCTCCCACTAACACAACCTGCAGAAACCCGTCCTCAGCATTTCCTCTCACCTCCCAATACCACAACCTGCAGAATCCCATCCTCAGCATCTCCACTGAATTCCCAGTAACACAACCTGCAGAAACAAATCCTCAGCATCTCCACTCACCTCCCAATAACACAACCTGCAGAAACCCATCCTCAGCATCTTCCCTAACCTTCCAGCAACACAACCTGTAGAAACCCAACCTCAGCATCTCCCCTAACCTTCCAATAACACAACCTGCAGAAACCCATCCTCAGCCTCTTCACTAAACTTCTAATAACACAACCTGCAGAACCCCATCCTCAGCATCTTCACTCGCCTCCCAATAATGCAACCTGTAGAAACCCATCCTCCGCATCTTCACTAACCTTCCAATAACACAACCTGTAGAAACCCATCCGCAGCATCTTCCCTACCCTCGCAAGAACACAACCTGCAGAAACCCATGCTCAGCATCTTCACTGACCTTCCAATAACACAACCTGCAGAAACCCATTCTCAGCATTTCCACTCATCTCCCAATAACACAACCTGCAGAAATGCATCCTCAGCATCTCCACTCACCTCCCAATAACACAACCTGCAGAACCCATCCTCAGCATCTTCAGTAACATTCCAAAAACACAACCTGCAGAAACCCATCCTCAGCATCTCAACTCACCTCCCAAAAACACAACCTGCAGAAGCCATCCTCAGAATCTTCACTAACCTTCCAATAACACAATCTGCAGAAAACCATCCTCAGCATCTTCACTAACCTTCCAATAACACAGCATGACTAAACCCATCTTCAGCATCTCCAGTCACTTCCCAATAACACAACCTGCAGAAAACCATCCTCAGCTTTTTCCCTAACCTTCCAATAACACAACCTGCAGAACCCATCCTCAGAATCTTCACTAACCTTCCGATAACACAATCTGCAGAAAACCATCCTCAGCATCTTCCCTAAGCTCCCAATTATACAACCTGCAGAAACCAATCCTCAGCATCTCCACTCACCTCCCAATAACACAACCTGCAGAAACCCATCCTCAGCATCTCCATTCACCTCCCAATAACACAACCTGCAGAAACACATCCTCAGAATCTTCACTAACCTTCCAATAACATAACCTGCAGAAACCCATCCTTAGCATCACCACTCACCTCCCAATAACACAACCTGCAGAAACCCATCCTCAGCATCTTCACTCACCTCCCAATAACACAACCTGCAGAAACCTATCCTCAGCATCTCCACTCACCTTCCCATAACACAACCTGCAGCAACCCATTCTCAGCATCTTCACTAACCTTCCAATAACACAACCTGCAGAAACCCATCCTCAGCATTCCAATCACCTCCCAATAGCACAACCTGCAGAAACACATCCTCAGCATCTTCACTGACCTTCCAATAACACAATCTGCAGAATACCATCCTCAGCATCTTCCCCAGCCTTCCAACAACACCACCGGCAGAAACCCATCCTCAGCATCTCCACTCACCTCCCAATAACACAACCTGCAGCAAACCATCCTCAGCATCTTCCCTAACCTTCCAATAACACAACCTGAAGAAACCCATCCTCAGCATCTCCACTCACCTCCCAATAACACAATCTGCATAAACCCATCCTGAGCATCTTCCCTAACTTTCCCATAACACAACCTGCAGAAACCCATTCTCAGTATTTCCACTCATCTCCCATTAACGCAACCTGCAGAAACCCATCCTCAGCATCTCCACTTACCTCCCAATAACACAACCTGCAGAAACCCATTCTCAGCATTTCCACTCATCTCCCAATAACACAACCTGCAGAAACACATCCTCAGCATCTTCACTCACCTCCCAATAACACAACCTGCAGATACCCATTCTCAGCATTTCCACTCATCTCCCAATAACACAACCTGCAGAAACCCATTCTCAGCATCTCCACTCACCTCCCAATAACACAACCTGCAGAATCCCATTCTCAGCATTTCCACTCCCCTCCCAATAACACAACCTGCAGAATCCCATCCTCAGCATCTTCAATCACCTCCCAATAAAACAACGTGCAGAAACCCAGCCTCAGCATCTCCACTGAATTCCCAGTAACACAACCTGCAGAAACAAATCCTCAGCATCTCCACTCACCTCCCAATAACACAACCTGCAGAAACCCATCCTCAGCATCTTCACTAACCTTCCAGTAACACAACCTGCAGAAACCCATCCTCAGCCTCTTCACTAAACTTCTAATAACACAACCTGCAGAACCCCATCCTCAGCATCTTCACTCGCCTCCCAATAATGCAACCTGTAGAAACCCATCCTCAGCATCTTCACTGACCTTCCAATAACACAACCTGCAGAAACCCATTCTCAGCATCTTCCCTAACCTCCCAATAACACAACCTGCAGAACCCCATCCTCAACATCTTCATTCACCTTCCAATAACACAACCAGCAGAAGCCCATCCTCAGCATCTCCACTCACCTCCCAATAACACAACCTGCAGCAACCCATTCTCAGCATCTTCACTAACCTTCCAATAACACAACCTGCAGAAACCCATTCTCAGCATCTTCACTCACCTCCCAGTAACACAACCTGCAGAACCCATCCTCAGCATCTTCACTAACCTTCCAATAACACAACCTGCAGAAACCCATCCTCAGCATCTCAACTCACCTCCCAGTAACACAACCTGCAGTACCCATCCTCAGAATCTTCACTAACCTTCCAATAAGACAATCTGCTGAAAACCATCCTCAGCATCTTCCCTAACCTTCCAAGAACACAACATGCCGAAACCCATCCTCAGCATGTCCACTCACTTCCCAATAACACAACCTGCAGAAAACCATCCTCAGCATTTTCCCTTTACCTTCCAATAACACAATCTGCAGAAACCCATCCTCAGCATCTTCACTCACCTCCCAATAAAACAACCTGCAGAAACCCATTCTCAGCATTTCCACTCATCTCCCAATAACACAACCTGCAGAAACCCATCCTCAGCATCTCCACTCGCCTCCCAATAACACAACCTGCAGAACCCTTCCTCAGCATCTTCAGTAACATTCCAAAAACACAACCTGCAGAAAACCATCCTCAGCATCTTCCCTAACCTTCCAAGAACACAGCATGCCGAAACCCATCTTCAGCATCTCCAGTCACTTCCCAATAACACAACCTGCAGAAAACCATCCTCAGCATTTTCCCGAACCTTCCAATAACACAACCTGCAGAACCCATCCTCAGAATCTTCACTAACCTTCCAATAACACAATCTGCAGAAAACCATCCTCAGCATCTTCCCTAACCTCCCAATCATACAACCTGCAGAAACCAATCCTCAGCACCTCCACTCACCTCCCAATAACACAACCTGCAGAAACCCATCCTCAGCATCTCCACTCACCTCCCAATAACACAACCTGCAGAAACACATCCTCAGAATCTTCACTAACCTTCCAATAACACAACCTGCAGAAACCCATCCTCAGCATCTTCACTCACCTCCCAATAACACAACCTGCAGAAACCTATCCTCAGCATCTCCACTCACCTTCCCATAACACAACCTGCAGCAACCCATTCTCAGCATCTTCACTAACCTTCCAATAACACAACCTGCAGAAACCCATCCTCAGCATTCCAATCACCTCCCAATAGCACAAACTGCAGAAACACATCCTCAGCATCTTCACTGACCTTCCAATAACACAATCTGCAGAATACCATCCTCAGCATCTTTACAGCCTTCCAACAACACCACCGGCAGAAACCCATCCTCAGCATCTCCACTCACCTCCCAATAACACAACCTGCAGAAACCCATCCTCAGCACCTCCAATCACCTCACAATAATACAACCTGCAGAAACGCATCCTCAGCATCTCCAATCACCTCACAATAACACAACCTGCAGAAACACATCCTCAGCATCTCCACTCACCTCCCAATAACACAACCTGTAGAAACACATCCTCAGCATCTCCACTCACCTCCCAATACCACAACCTGCAGAAACCCCTCCTCAGCATCTTCACTCACCTCCCAATAACACAGCCTGCAGAAACCTATCCTCAGCATCTTCACTCACCTTCCCATAACACAACCTGCAGCAACACATCCTCAGCATCTTCACTGACCTTCCAATAACACAATCTGCAGAATACCATCCTCAGCATCTTCCCCAGCCTTCCAACAACACCAGCGGCAGAAACCCATCCTCAGCATCTCCACTCACCTCCCAATAACAGAACCTGCAGCAAACCATCCTCAGCATCTTCCCTAACCTTCCAATAACACAACCTGAAGAAACCCATCCTCAGCATCTCCACTCACCTCCCAATAACACAATCTGCATAAACCCATCCTGAGCATCTTCCCTAACTTTCCCATAACACAAACTGCAGAAACCCATTCTCAGTATTTCCACTCATCTCCCATTAACGCAACCTGCAGAAACCCATCCTCAGCATCTCCACTTACCTCCCAATAACACAACCTGCAGAAACCCATTCTCAGCATTTCCACTCATCTCCCAATAACACAACCTGCAGAAACACATCCTCAGCATCTTCACTCACCTCCCAGTAACACAACCTGCAGATACCCATTCTCAGCATTTCCACTCATCTCCCAATAACACAACCTGCAGAAACCCATTCTCAGCATCTCCACTCACCTCCCAATAACACAACCTGCAGAATCCCATTCTCAGCATTTCCACTCCCCTCCCAATAACACAACCTGCAGAATCCCATCCTCAGCATCTTCAATCACCTCCCAATAAAACAACCTGCAGAAACCCAGCCTCAGCATCTCCAATCACCTCCCAATAACACAACCGCAGAAACCCATTCTCAGCATTTCCACTCACCTCCCAATAACACAACCTGCAGAAACCCGTCCTCAGCATTTCCTCTCACCTCCCAATACCACAACCTACAGAATCCCATCCTCAGCATCTCCACTGAATTCCCAGTAACACAACCTGCAGAAACAAATCCTCAGCATCTCAACTCACCTCCCAATACCACAACCTGCAGAATCCCATCCTCAGCATCTCCACTGAATTCCCAGTAACACAACCTGCAGAAACAAATCCTCAGCATCTTCCCTAACCTTCCAGTAACACAACCTGCAGAAACCCATCCTCAGCCTCTTCACTAAACTTCTAATAACACAACCTGCAGAACCCCATCCTCAGCATCTTCACTAACCTTCCAATAACACAACCTGCAGAAACCCATTCTCAGCATCTTCACTCACCTCCCAGTAACACAACCTGCAGAACCCATCCTCAGCATCTTCACTAACCTTCCAATAACACAACCTGCAGAAACCCATCCTCAGCATCTCAACTCACCTCCCAGTAACACAACCTGCAGTACCCATCCTCAGAATCTTCACTAACCTTCCAATAAGACAATCTGCTGAAAACCATCCTCAGCATCTTCCCTAACCTTCCAAGAACACAACATGCCGAAACCCATCCTCAGCATGTCCACTCACTTCCCAATAACACAACCTGCAGAAAACCATCCTCAGCATTTTCCCTTTACCTTCCAATAACACAATCTGCAGAAACCCATCCTCAGCATCTTCACTCACCTCCCAATAAAACAACATGCAGAAACCCATTCTCAGCATTTCCACTCATCTCCCAATAACACAACCTGCAGAAACCCATCCTCAGCATCTCCACTCGCCTCCCAATAACACAACCTGCAGAATCCTTCCTCAGCATCTTCAGTAACATTCCAAAAACACAACCTGCAGAAAACCATCCTCAGCATCTTCCCTAACCTTCCAAGAACACAGCATGCCGAAACCCATCTTCAGCATCTCCAGTCACTTCCCAATAACACAACCTGCAGAAAACCATCCTCAGCATTTTCCCTAACCTTCCAATAACACAACCTGCAGAACCCATCCTCAGAATCTTCACTAACCTTCCAATAACACAATCTGCAGAAAACCATCCTCAGCATCTTCCCTAACCTCCCAATTATACAACCTGCAGAAACCAATCCTCAGCAACCTCCACTCACCTCCCAATAACACAACCTGCAGAAACCCATCCTCAGCATCTCCACTCACCTCCCAATAACACAACCTGCAGAAACACATCCTCAGAATCTTCACTAACCTCCCAATAACACAACCTGCAGAATCCCATCCTCAGCATCTTCAATCACCTCCCAATAAAACAACCTGCAGAAACCCATCCTCAGCATCTCCAATCACCTCCCAATAACACAACCTGCAGAAACCCATCCTCAGCATCTCCACTAACCTTCCAATAACACAATCTGCAGAAAACCATCCTCAGCATCTTCCCTAACCTCCCAATAACACAACCTGCAGAAACCCGTCCTCAGCATTTCCTCTCACCTCCCAATACCACAACCTGCAGAATCCCATCCTCAGCATCTCCACTGAATTCCCAGTAACACAACCTGCAGAAACAAATCCTCAGCATCTCCACTCACCTCCCAATAACACAACCTGCAGAAACCCATCCTCAGCATCTTCCCTAACCTTCCAGTAACACAACCTGCAGAAACCCATCCTCAGCCTCTTCACTAAACTTCTAATAACACAACCTGCAGAACCCCATCCTCAGCATCTTCACTCGCCTCCCAATAATGCAACCTGTAGAAACCCATCCTCAGCATCTTCACTGACCTTCCAATAACACAACCTGCAGAAAACCATCCTCAGCATCTTCCCTAACCTTCCAAGAACACAGCATGCCGAAACCCATCTTCAGCATCTCCAGTCACTTCCCAATAACACAACCTGCAGAAAACCATCCTCAGCATTTTCCCTAACCTTCCAATAACACAACCTGCAGAACCCATCCTCAGAATCTTCACTAACCTTCCAATAACACAATCTGCAGAAAACCATCCTCAGCATCTTCCCTAACCTCCCAATTATACAACCTGCAGAAACCAATCCTCAGCACCTCCACTCACCTCCCAATAACACAACCTGCAGAAACCCATCCTCAGCATCTCCACTCACCTCCCAATAACACAACCTGCAGAAACACATCCTCAGAATCTTCACTAACCTTCCAATAACACAACCTGCAGAAACCTATCCTCAGCATCTTCACTCACCTCCCAATAACACAACCTGCAGAAACCTATCCTCAGCATCTCCACTCACCTTCACATAACACAACCTGCAGCAACCCATTCTCAGCATCTTCACTAACCTTCCAATAACACAACCTGCAGAAACCCATCCTCAGCATTCTAATCACCTCCCAATAGCACAACCTGCAGAAACACATCCTCAGCATCTTCACTGACCTTCCAATAACACAATCTGCAGAATACCATCCTCGGCATCTTTACAGCCTTCCAACAACACCACCGGCAGAAACCCATCCTCAGCATCTCCACTCACCTCCCAATAACACAACCTGCAGAAACCCATCCTCAGCACCTCCAATCACCTCACAATAATACAACCTGCAGAAACGCATCATCAGCATCTCCAATCACCTCACAATAACAAAACCTGCAGAAACCCATCCTCAGCATCTCCACTCACCTCCCAATAACACAACCTGTAGAAACACATCCTCAGCATCTCCACTCACCTCCCAATACCACAACCTGCAGAAACCCATCCTCAGCATCTCCACTCACCTCCCAATAACACAACCTGCAGAAACACATCCTCAGAATCTTCACTAACCTTCCAATAACACAACCTGCAGAAACCCATTCTCAGCATCTTCACTCACCTCCCAATAACACAACCTGCAGAAACCTATCCTCAGCATCTCCACTCACCTTCCCATAACACAACCTGCAGCAACCCATTCTCAGCATCTTCACTAACCTTCCAATAACACAACCTGCAGAAACCCATCCTCAGCATTCTAATCACCTCCCAATAGCACAACCTGCAGAAACACATCCTCAGCATCTTCACTGACCTTCCAATAACACAATCTGCAGAATACCATCCTCAGCATCTTTACAGCCTTCCAACAACACCACCGGCAGAAACCCATCCTCAGCATCTCCACTCACCTCCCAATAACACAACCTGCAGAAACCCATCCTCAGCACCTCCAATCACCTCACAATAATACAACCTGCAGAAACGCATCATCAGCATCTCCAATCACCTCACAATAACACAACCTGCAGAAACCCATCCTCAGCATCTCCACTCACCTCCCAACAACACAACCTGTAGAAACACATCCTCAGCATCTCCAATCACCTCCCAATACCACAACCTGCAGAAACCCCTCCTCAGCACCTTCACTCACCTCCCAATAACACAGCCTGCAGAAACCTATCCTCAGCATCTTCACTCACCTTCCCATAACACAACCTGCAGCAACCCATTCTCAGCATCTTCACTAACCTTCCAATAACACAACCTGCAGAAACCCATCCTCAGCATCTCCAATCACCTCCCAATAGCACAACCTGCAGAAACACATCCTCAGCATCTTCACTAACCTTCCAATAACACAATCTGCAGATAAGCATCCTCAGCATCTTCCCAAACCTTCCAACAGCACAACCTGCAGAAACCCATCCTCAGCATCTCCATTCACCTCCCAATAACACAACCTGCAGAACCCATCCTCAGAATCTTCACTAACCTTCCAATAACACAATCTGCAGAAAACCATCCTCAGCATCTTCCCTAACCTTCCAATAACACAACCTGCAGAAACCCATCCTCAGCATCTCCACTCACCGTCCAATAACACAATCTGCATAAACCCATCCTGAGCATCTTCCGTAATCTTCCAATAACACAACCTGCAGAAACGCATCCTCAGCATCTTCACTCACCTCCCAATAAAACAACCTGCAGAAACCCATTCTCAGCATTTCCACTCATCTCCCAATAACACAACCTGCAGAAACCCATCCTCAACATGTCCACTCACCTCCCAATAACACAACCTGCAGAACCCATCCTCAGCATCCCCAATCATCCCACAATATTACCACCTGCAGAAACGCATCATCAGCATCTCCAATCACCTCACAATAACACAACCTGCAGAAACCCATCCTCAGCATCTCCACTCACCTCCCAACAACACAACCTGTAGAAACACATCCTCAGCATCTCCACTCACCTCCCAATACCACAACCTGCAGAAACCCCTCCTCAGCACCTTCACTCACCTCCCAATAACACAGCCTGCAGAAACCTATCCTCAGCATCTTCACTCACCTTCCCATAACACAACCTGCAGCAACCCATTCTCAGCATCTTCACTAACCTTCCAATAACACAACCTGCAGAAACCCATCCTCAGCATCTCCAATCACCTCCCAATAGCACAACCTGCAGAAACACATCCTCAGCATCTTCACTAACCTTCCAATAACACAATCTGCAGATAAGCATCCTCAGCATCTTCCCAAACCTTCCAACAGCACAACCTGCAGAAACCCATCCTCAGCATCTCCATTCACCTCCCAATAACACAACCTGCAGAACCCATCCTCAGAATCTTCACTAACCTTCCAATAACACAATCTGCAGAAAACCATCCTCAGCATCTTCCCTAACCTTCCAATAACACAACCTGCAGAAACCCATCCTCAGCATCTCCACTCACTGTCCAATAACACAATCTGCATAAACCCATCCTGAGCATCTTCCGTAATCTTCCAATAACACAACCTGCAGAAACGCATCCTCAGCATCTTCACTCACCTCCCAATAAAACAACCTGCAGAAACCCATTCTCAGCATTTCCACTCATCTCCCAATAACACAACCTGCAGAAACCCATCCTCAACATGTCCACTCACCTCCCAATAACACAACCTGCAGAACCCATCCTCAGCATCTTCAGTAACATTCCAAAAACACAACCTGTAGAAACCCATCCTCAGCATCTCAACTCACCTCCCAGTAACACAACCTGCAGAACCCATCCTCAGAATCTTCACTAACCTTCCAATAACACAATCTGCAGAAAACCATCCTCAGCATCTTCCCTACACTTCCAAGAACACAGCATGCCGAAACCCATCTTCAGCATCTCCAGTCACTTCCCAATAACACAACCTGCAGAAAACCATCCTCAGCATTTTCCCTAACCTTCCAATAACACAACCTGCAGAACCCATCCTCAGAATCTTCACTAACCTTCCAATAACACAATCTGCAGAAAACCATCCTCAGCATCTTCCCTAACCTCCCAATTATACAACCTGCAGAAACCAATCCTCAGCACCTCCACTCACCTCCCAATAACACAACCTGCAGAAACCCATCCTCAGCATCTCCACTCACCTCCCAATAACACAACCTGCAGAAACACATCCTCAGAATCTTCACTAACCTTCCAATAACACAACCTGCAGAAACCCATCCTCAGCATCTTCACTCACCTCCCAATAACACAACCTGCAGAAACCTATCCTCAGCATCTCCACTCACCTTCCCATAACACAACCTGCAGCAACCCATTCTCAGCATCTTCACTAACCTTCCAATAACACAACCTGCAGAAACCCATCCTCAGCATTCTAATCACCTCCCAATAGCACAACCTGCAGAAACACATCCTCAGCATCTTCACTGACCTTCCAATAACACAATCTGCAGAATACCATCCTCAGCATCTTTACAGCCTTCCAACAACACCACCGGCAGAAACCCATCCTCAGCATCTCCACTCACCTCCCAATAACACAACCTGCAGAAACCCATCCTCAGCACCTCCAATCACCTCACAATAATACAACCTGCAGAAACGCATCATCAGCATCTCCAATCACCTCACAATAACACAACCTGCAGAAACCCATCCTCAGCATCTCCACTCACCTCCCAATAACACAACCTGTAGAAACACATCCTCAGCATCTCCACTCACCTCCCAATACCACAACCTGCAGAAACCCATCCTCAGCATCTCCACTCACCTCCCAATAACACAACCTGCAGAAACACATCCTCAGAATCTTCACTAACCTTCCAATAACACAACCTGCAGAAACCCATCCTTAGCATCTTCACTCACCTCCCAATAACACAACCTGCAGAAACCTATCCTCAGCATCTCCACTCACCTTCCCATAACACAACCTGCAGCAACCCATTCTCAGCATCTTCACTAACCTTCCAATAACACAACCTGCAGAAACCCATCCTCAGCATTCTAATCACCTCCCAATAGCACAACCTGCAGAAACACATCCTCAGCATCTTCACTGACCTTCCAATAACACAATCTGCAGAATACCATCCTCAGCATCTTTACAGCCTTCCAACAACACCACCGGCAGAAACCCATCCTCAGCATCTCCACTCACCTCCCAATAACACAACCTGCAGAAACCCATCCTCAGCACCTCCAATCACCTCACAATAATACAACCTGCAGAAACGCATCATCAGCATCTCCAATCACCTCACAATAACACAACCTGCAGAAACCCATCCTCAGCATCTCCACTCACCTCCCAATAACACAACCTGTAGAAACACATCCTCAGCATCTCCACTCACCTCCCAATACCACAACCTGCAGAAACCCCTCCTCAGCACCTTCACTCACCTCCCAATAACACAGCCTGCAGAAGCCTATCCTCAGCATCTTCACTCACCTTCCCATAACACAACCTGCAGCAACCCATTCTCAGCATCTTCACTAACCTTCCAATAACACAACCTGCAGAAACCCATCCTCAGCATCTCCAATCACCTCCCAATAGCACAACCTGCAGAAACACATCCTCAGCATCTTCACTAACCTTCCAATAACACAATCTGCAGATAAGCATCCTCAGCATCTTCCCAAACCTTCCAACAGCACAACCTGCAGAAACCCATCCTCAGCATCTCCATTCACCTCCCAAAAACACAACCTGCAGAACCCATCCTCAGAATCTTCACTAACCTTCCAATAACACAATCTGCAGAAAACCATCCTCAGCATCTTCCCTAACCTTCCAATAACACAACCTGCAGAAACCCATCCTCAGCATCTCCACTCACCGTCCAATAACACAATCTGCATAAACCCATTCTCAGCATTTCCACTCATCTCCCAATAACACAACCTGCAGAAACCCATCCTCAACATGTCCACTCACCTCCCAATAACACAACCTGCAGAACCCATCCTCAGCATCTTCAGTAACATTCCAAAAACACAACCTGTAGAAACCCATCCTCAGCATCTCAACTCACCTCCCAGTAACACAACCTGCAGAACCCATCCTCAGAATCTTCACTAACCTTCCAATAACACAATCTGCAGAAAACCATCCTCAGCATCTTCCCTACACTTCCAAGAACACAGCATGCCGAAACCCATCTTCAGCATCTCCAGTCACTTCCCAATAACACAACCTGCAGAAAACCATCCTCAGCATTTTCCCTCACCTTCCAATAACACAACCTGCAGAACCCATCCTCAGAATCTTCACTAACCTTCCAATAACACAATCTGCAGAAAACCATCCTCAGCATCTTCCCTAACCTCCCAATTATACAACCTGCAGAAACCAATCCTCAGCATCTCCACTCACCTCCCAATAACACAACCTGCAGAAACCCATCCTCAGCATCTCCACTCACCTCCCAATAACACAACCTGCAGAAACACATCCTCAGAATCTTCACTAACCTTCCAATAACACAACCTGCAGAAACTCATCCTCAGCATCTCCACTCACCTCCCAATAACACAACCTGCAGAAACCCATCCTCAGCATCTTCACTCACCTCCCAATAACACAACCTGCAGAAACCTATCCTCAGCATCTCCACTCACCTTCCCATAACACAACCTGCAGCAACCCATTCTCAGCATCTTCACTAACCTTCCAATAACACAACCTGCAGAAACCCATCCTCAGCATTCCAATCACCTCCCAATAGCACAACCTGCAGAAACACATCCTCAGCATCTTCACTGACCTTCCAATAACACAATCTGCAGAATACCATCCTCAGCGTCTTCCCCAGCCTTCCAACAACACCACCGGCAGAAATCCATCCTCAGCATCTCCACTCACCTCCCAATAACACAACCTGCAGCAAACCATCCCCAGCATCTTCCCTAACCTTCCAATAACACAACCTGCAGAAACCCATCCTCAGCATCTCCACTCACCTCCCAATAACACAATCTGCATAAACCCATCATGAGCATCTTCCCTAACCTTCCCATAACACAACCTGCAGAAACGCATCCTCAGCATCTTTAGTCACCTCCCAATAACACAACCTGCAGAAACCCATTCTCAGCATTTCCACTCATCTCCCAATAACGCAACCTGCAGAAACCCATCCTCAGCATCTCCACTCACCTCCCAATAACACAACCTGCAGAAACCCATTCTCAGCATTTCCACTCATCTCCCAATAACACAACCTGCAGAAACACATCCTCAGCATCTTCACTCACCTCCCAATAACACAACCTGCAGAAACCCATTCTCAGCTTTTCCACTCATCTCCCAATAACACAACCTGCAGAAACCCATTCTCAGCATCTCCACTCACCTCCCAATAACACAACCTGCAGAATCCCATTTTCAGCATTGCCACTTCCCTCCCAATAACACAACCTGCAGGAACCCATCCTCAGCACCTCCAATCACCTCACAATAATACAACCTGCAGAAACGCATCCTCAGCATCTCCAATCACCTCACAATAACACAACCTGCAGAAACCCATCCTCAGCATCTCCACTCACCTCCCAATAACACAACCTGTAGAAACACATCCTCAGCATCTCCAATCACCTCCCAATACCACAACCTGCAGAAACCCCTCCTCAGCATCTTCACTCACCTCCCAATAACACAACCTGCAGAAACCTATCCTCAGCATCTTCACTCACCTTCCCATAACACAACCTGCAGCAACCCATTCTCAGCATCTTCACTAACCTTCCAATAACACAACCTGCAGAAACCCATCCTCAGCATCTCCAAACACCTCCCAATAGCACAACCTGCAGAAACACATCCTCAGCATCTTCACTAACCTACCAATAACACAATCTGCAGAAAAGCATCCTCAGCATCTTCCCCAACCTTCCAACAGCACAACCTGCAGAAACCCATCCTCAGCATCTCCATTCACCTCCCAATAACACAACCTGCAGAACCCATCCTCAGAATCTTCACTAACCTTCCAATAACACAATCTGCAGAAAACCATCCTCAGCATCTTCCCTAACTTTCCAATAACACAACCTGCAGAAACGCATCCTCAGCATCTTCGCTCACCTCCCAATAAAACAACCTGCAGTAACCCATTCTCAGCATTTCCACTCATCTCCCAATAACACAACCTGCAGAAACCCATCCTCAACATCTCAACTCACCTCCCAATAACACAACCTGCAGAACCCATCCTCAGCATCTTCAGTAACATTCCAAAAACACAACCTGTAGAAACCCATCCTCAGCATCTCAACTCACCTCCCAGTAACACAACCTGCAGAACCCATCCTCAGAATCTTCACTAACCTTCCAATAACACAATCTGCAGAAAACCATCCTCAGCATCTTCCCTACACTTCCAAGAACACAGCATGCCGAAACCCATCTTCAGCATCTCCAGTCACTTCCCAATAACACAACCTGCAGAAAACCATCCTCAGCATTTTCCCTAACCTTCCAATAACACAACCTGCAGAACCCATCCTCAGAATCTTCACTAACCTTCCAATAACACAATCTGCAGAAAACCATCCTCAGCATCTTCCCTAACCTCCCAATTATACAACCTGCAGAAACCAATCCTCAGCATCTCCACTCACCTCCCAATAACACAACCTGCAGAAACCCATCCTCAGCATCTCCACTCACCTCCCAATAACACAACCTGCAGAAACACATCCTCAGAATCTTCACTAACCTTCCAATAACACAACCTGCAGAAACCCATCCTCAGCATCTCCACTCACCTACCAATAACACAACCTGCAGAAACCCATCCTCAGCATCTTCACTCACCTCCCAATAACACAACCTGCAGAAACCTATCCTCAGCATCTCCACTCACCTTCCCATAACACAACCTGCAGCAACCCATTCTCAGCATCTTCACTAACCTTCCAATAACACAACCTGCAGAAACCCATCCTCAGCATTCCAATCACCTCCCAATAGCACAACCTGCAGAAACACATCTTCAGCAAATTCACTGACCTTCCAATAACACAATCTGCAGAATACCATCCTCAGCATCTTCCCCAGCCTTCCAACAACTCCACAGGCAGAAACCCATCCTCAGCATCTCCACTCACCTCCCAATATCAGAACCTGCAGCAAACCATCCCCAGCATCTTCCCTAACCTTCCAATAACACAACCTGCAGAAACCCATCCTCAGCATCTCCACTCACCTCCCAATAACACAATCTGCATAAACACATCCTGAGCATCTTCCCTAACCTTCCCATAACACAACCTGCAGAAACGCATCCTCAGCATCTTTAGTCACCTCCCAATAACACAACCTGCAGAAACCCATTCTCAGCATTTCCACTCATCTCCCAATAACGCAACCTGCACAAACCCATCCTCAGCATCTCCACTCACCTCCCAATAACACAACCTGCAGAAACCCATTCTCAGCATTTCCACTCATCTCCCAATAACACAACCTGCAGAAACACATCCTCAGCATCTTCACTCACCTCCCAATAACACAACCTGCAGAAACCCATTCTCAGCATTTCCACTCATCTCCCAATAACACAACCTGCAGAAACCCATTCTCAGCATGTCCACTCACCTCCCAATAACACAACCCGTAGAATCCCATTCTCAGCATTTCCACTTCCCTCCCAATAACACAACCTGCAGAATCCCATCCTCAGCATCTTCAATCACCTCCCAATAAAACAACCTGCAGAAACCCATCCTCAGCATCTCCACTCACCTCCCAATAACACAACCGCAGAAACCATTCTCAGCATTTCCACTCACCTCCCAATAACACAACCTGCAGAAACCCGTCCTCAGCATTTCCTCTCACCTCCCAATACCACAACCTGCAGAATCCCATCCTCAGCATCTCCACTGAATTCCCAGTAACACAACCTGCAGAAACAAATCCTCAGCATCTCCACTCACCTCCCAATAACACAACCTGCAGAAACCCATCCTCAGCATCTTCCCGAACCTTCCAGTAACACAACCTGTAGAAACCCAACCTCAGCATCTCCCCTAACCTTCCAATAACACAACCTGCAGAAACCCATCCTCAGCCTCTTCACTAAACTTCTAATAACACAACCTGCAGAACCCCATCCTCAGCATCTTCACTCGCCTCCCAATAATGCAACCTGTAGAAACCCATCCTCAGCATCTTCACTAACCTTCCAATAACACAACCTGTAGAAAACCATCCGCAGCATCTTCCCTAAACTCGCAAGAACACAACCTGCAGAAACCCATCCTCAGCATCTTCACTGACCTTCCAATAACACAACCTGCAGAAACCCATTCTCAGCATCTTCCCTAACCTCCCAATAACACAACCTGCAGAACCCCATCCTCAGCATCTCCACTCACCTCCCAATAACACAACCTGCAGAAACGCATCCTCAGCATCTCCACTCACCTCCCAATAACACAACCTGCATAAACCCATCCTCAGAATCTCCACTAACCTTCCAATAACACAACCTGCAGAAACCCTTTCTCAGCATCTCCACTCACCTCCCAATAACACAACCTGCAGAAACCCATCCTCAGCATCTCCACTCACCTCCCAATAACACAAACTGCAGAAACCCTTCCTCAGCATCTTAACTCACCTCCCAATAACACAACCTGCAGAACCCCATCCTCAGCATCTCCACTCACCTCCCAATAACACAAACTGCAGAAACCCATCCTCAGCATCTTCACTCACCTCCCAATAACACAACCTGCAGAACCCCATTCTCAGCATCTCCACTCACCTCCCAATAACACAAACTGCAGAAACCCATCCTCAGCATCTCCACTCACCTCCCAATAACACAAACTGCAGAAACCCATCCTCAGCATCTTCACTCACCTTCCAATAACACAACCTGAAACCCATCCTCAGCAGCTTCACTCACCTCCCAATAACACAACCTGCAGAACCCCATCCTCAGCATCTCCACTAACCTTCCAATAATACAACCTGCAGAAACCCATTCTCAGCCTCTTCACTCACCTCCCAATAACAGAATTGCAAAAGTAATGAAAAATAACTCATTTCCACATTCATTGAAAATGGACATGGGCTTGGTCTAATTTGGTTGAGTGAGACTGTGGCGAATTTCAATCACTGAATGAGAATACAGATAGTGGGATGCTGCCAGACTGGGAACCAATCTACAGCAGTGAGCACAGGGATGATAGTTGACTAGGATTGGGCGAGGGTTAGGATGTGCCAGCAGAGTTGGAGACGAGCTCCGCTTCTTGAAGATTTGTATCCGAAATTGTTTGACAGAATATCATTGGATTAGTCGAGTGTGGATTTAACAAAGACACAGCTGATGATTTATTCTGCAGCTGAGATGAAGCAGAGGTGGCGATGGCAAGTGAGCAGGATTGGAAATGGAGAGAGCGTCTGGCTATTATAACTTTACTGTCAAAGGGAGAGCAGGGATTGTGAACAGCCTCCGATATTAACCAGAGAGCGAGTGGAGCCGCTGGATAGGGAATGGCCTCAGTGACTGGAATCGATGTTGATATTTATAGCGAAAAGCACAGAGCTTAAAGGTAAGGAAGTGTTATTACCACTATTCCAGATGTTGGTCAGACCGCACCTGGAGCATTGCACAGTTCTGGCCCCTGGTTTGAGGAAAGATGTCGGGGCTTTAGAGGCAGTTCAGAGGAGGTTGACTAGAGTGACCGCAGAGATGAGGGCTTTGTCTTATCAAGAGAGTTGTTAAGAAGGAGTAGAGATCCAATTGTGGTTTATAAGATGATAAAAGGTGAGGGTGAAGTGGAAGTGGAGCGGATGCTTCCTCTTGTGGGGCGTTCTAGAACGAGAGGTCAGAATCTCAGGATAACAGGCAGCAAATGTGAATCAGAGCTGAGGAGAAATGACTTCTCCCAATGGGATGTGAATCTTGGAATTCGCTATCCAGAGTGCGGGGCATGCTGGGACAGTGAGTAAATTTAAGGAGCAGTTATATAGATTTTGAATTGGGAATGGGGTGAGAATTTTGGATAATGGGCAGGACGGCGGCGTTAAGCCGAGGATGAGATCAGCCAAGACCGAATGACGGAGCAGACGCGAGGGGCCAAATAGCCTCATTCTGCTCCAGGACCTGAAAACTTACAAACTTCTGAACTGAAGAACGTGGATTCAATCTTTCCAAGATGCAAATGACCAGAGCAATAATACACTTAAAGTGGTTTATACAATAAATAACTGGACAGGGAGACTTACCAGGGACACCGACAACAGCCAGGAGGGGATAGTAACCCGCTTGAATTATCAGCAGTGCGCAGTAGATCCGCCATGGTAAAAACCGGGAAGACATCAAGTGAATACCCAGGGATAAACTCCTGTCCATTGCTGTAACGTCCCTGTGGATAGTTCCCAGATTCTGATCCATTGCTGTAACGTTCCTGTGGATACTTCCCAGATTCTGATCCATTGCTGTAACGTTCCTGTGGTTAGTTCCCAGATTCTGATCCATTGCTGTGACGTTCCTGTGGTTAGTTCCCAGATTCTGATCCATTGCTGTAACGTTCTTGTGGATAGTTCCCAGATTCTGATCCATTGCTGTAACGTTCCTGTGTGTAGTTCCCAGATTCTGCTCCCTCCTCTAGGCGTCTCTGGGGCCGCTGATCTCTGGCAGTGTTGGAAATGACGCTCCCGCTGACTTTTTGGGATAACACAATGAAAGGAATCGCTTATTAATAGCAGAGACAAACCCTCCAGTGGCACGGTTAGACCCATAGAGACTGACATTAATCACAGTCACTAAACAAACAGGCTCAGTTAACCCCTTTCAATCAAATGCTTTTTATATCACAAAGAAATAGAAGATTAACCGGGTCTGGATTGGCTGTGTGACAATGACTGAGGGATGGAGTGTGGAAATAGTGGACACACTGACCCTGATACTCAATCCTCATTGATATCTGAGTGGTTCCAGGGGACTGGGGCATTTTCACTGTCCCATCCTGTTTATAAAAGGAGAGAGAGGGATAAACCCTGGAGTGACAGAGCAGTCAGTATAATATTATTCACCAGGACATTTCTCGGGGTCAGACTGGGCAACAGGAATATTGCTCCTTCGCGAGGAAATGGTGTTATGTGACCAGAAACACGGCGATATTCGTGGGAAATCATATCGCATGTTGTTATTGCAGTTATATTTCAAAATAACTGGAGGATTAATGAGGGAACTGATATGAATGTATGTACTGGGACATATTGTGATCAAATGTCATTTATTAGAGTTGTTATCGAGTCCCAAAGCCGTGGATTAAAGGGTCTGTGAGAGTGAGAATGTGATATTGGCTAAGAAACAGAAAGCAGAGAGAAGCGGTGAATGATAGTTGTTCAGAGAGGAGGGGAGGAGACATTGATGTTCACTCGGGGTCCACATGAGGACAATAGCTCTTCAAGACACAATTCACTGCGATAGGCTTCAATGGAAAGAATTTAAACATTCACAAATGACAGACACTCAGCAATGACACAGTGAGCAGGGTAGCAGCAATCTTCAGCAGCATGTTCCCAGATCTGTGAAAGGGAGGGTCACGGGGAAAGTAAATTTAAATCACTGTCGTGTGGGTGATGCATTAGGGAGGAGGGCTGAGGACAGGAAATATAAACTAAACGGGACAAGTTTAAAATGTGTACAGGAAGGGAGCGGATACATGTCCACACTTTGCACTGGAAGGTCATGGGGATAAGATTAGAAAAACCTCAGAAGATATTTAACTTGATCAGTAGAGGCGGAGATGCCAAAAAGAAGGATGTTAGGATCATAGAGTCATCGAGGTCCAGAGCACAGAAAGGCCATTCGGCCCATCTGGACTGGGCAGGTCAAAAACAACCACCTGAGAATTTAAATCCCACTTTCTAACACTTTGCCAATAGCCTATAGACTTATGAACCAGGTTTATAGATAGGACCATAGCTGAGGAATTGCTTCTTGTTCTGCCGCTAAATATACAAAAGAATGTGAGGATTTTGGAGACAAAACAAAGGATATTTAATGGAGTGTTGTCAGGGATGGAGGAGTTCAGTTGAATGGTGGGATTAGTGAACTGGAATTGTAATCTGGAGATCAGATTAAGGGAAAGAGCAATTTGACAGAGGGCTCCAAATTAGGAAGGAGTTTAGAGAGAGTGAGCAGAAAGGGTTCCACTGGAGTGTGTGTGTGGGCTGGCCGGGAGTGGCCTGGTGTGTGTGTGTGGGCTGGCCGGGAGTGGCCTGGAGTGTGTGTGTGGGCTGGCCGGGAGTGGCCAGGAGTGTGTGTGTGGGCTGGCCAGTAGTGGCCTGGAGTGTATGTGTGGGCTGGCCGGGAGTGGCCGGGAGTGTGTGTGTGGGCTGGCCGGGGGTTTACTGGCCTGGAGTGTGTGAGGGGGCTGTCCGGGTGTGGCCTGGAGGGTGTGTGTGGGCTGGCCAGGAGGGGCCTGGAGTGTGTGTGTGGGCTGGCCCGGAGTGGCCGGGAGTGTGTGTGTGGGCAGGCCAGGAGCGGACTGGCCTGGAGTTTGTGTGTGGGCTTGCCGGGAGTGGCCTGGAGTGTGTGTGTGGGCTGGCTGGGAGTGGCCTGGAGTGTGTGTGTGGGCTGGCCGGGAGTGGCCTAGAGTGTGTCTGTGGGCTGGCGGGGAGTGTCCTGGAGTGTGTGTGTGGGGTCTGGCCGGGAGAGGCCTGCAGTGTGTGTGTGGGCTGGCCGGGAGTGGCCTGGCCTGGAGTGTGTGTGTGGGCTGGCCGAGAGTGGCCTGGAGTGTGTATGTGGGGGCTGGCCGGGAGTGGCCTGGAGTGTGTGTGTGGGCTGGCCGGGAGTGGCCCTGGAGTGTGTATGTGGGCTGGCCGGGAGTGGCCGGGAGTATGTGTGTGGGCTGGCCGGGAGTGGCCTGGAGTGTGTGTGTGGGCTGGTCGGGAGTGGCCTGGAGTGTGTGTGTGGGCTGGTCGAGAGTGTACTGAAGTGTGTGTGTGGGCTGGCCGGGAGTGTGTGTGTGTGGGCTGGCCGGGAGTAGCCTGGCCTGGAGTGTGTGTGTGGGCTGGCCGGGAGTGGCCTGGAGTGTGTGTGTGGGCTGGCCGGGAGTGGCCTGGCCTGGAGTGTGTGTGTGGGCTGGCCGGGAGAGGCCGGGAGTGTGTGTGTCGGCTGGCCGGGAGTGGCCTTGAGAGTGTGTGTGTGGGCTTGCCGGGAGTGGCCTGGAGTGTGTGTGTGGGCTGACTAGGAGTGGCCTGGAGAGTGTGTGTGGGCTGGCCGGGAGTGGTCTGGAGTGTGTGTGTGGGCTGGCCGGGAGTGGCTTGGCCTGGAGTTTGTGTGTGGGCTGGCCGGGAATGGCCGGGAGTGTGTGTGTGGGCTGGCCGGCAGTGGCCGGGAGTGTGTTTGTGGGCTGGCCAGGAGTGGCCTGGAGTGTGTGTGTGGGCTGGCCGGGAGTGGCCGGGAGTGTGTGTGTGGGCTGGCCGGGAGTTTACTGGCCTGGAGGGTGTGTGTGGGCTGGCCAGGAGTGGCCTGGAGTGTGTGTGTGGGCTGGCCGGGAGTGGCCTGGAGTGGGTGTGTGGGCTGGCCAGGAGAGGACTGGCCTGGAGTTTGTGTATGGGCTGCCCGGGAGTAGCCTGGAGTGTGTGTGTGGGCTGGCCGGGAGTGGCCTGGAGTGTGTGTGTGGGCTGGCCGGGAGTGGCCTCGCCTGGAGTGTGTGTGTGGGTTGGCCGGGAGTGGCCTGGTGTGTGTGTGGGGGCTGGCCGGGAGTGGCCTGGAGTGTGTCTGTGGGCTGGTCGGGAGTGGCCTGGAGTGTGTGTGTGGGCTGGCCGAGAGTGGCCTGGAGTGTGTGTGTGGGCTGGCCGGGACTGGCCCGGAGTGTGTGTGTGGGGGCTGGCCGGGAGTGGCCTGGAGTGTGTGTGTCGGCTGGGCGGGAGTGGCCTTGAGTGTGTGTGTGTGGGCTTGCCGGGGGTGGCCTCGAGTGTGTGTGTGGGCTGACCGGGAGTGGCCTGGAGAGCGTGTGTGGGCTGGCCGGGAGTGGCCAGGAGTGTGTGTGTGGGCTGGCCGGGAGTGGCCTGGCCTGGAGTGTGTGTGTGGGCTGGCCGGGAGTGGCCGGGAGTGTGTGTGTGGGCAGGCCGGGAATGGCCTGGAGTGTGTGTGGGCAGGCCGGGAGTGGCCTGGAGTGTGTGTGTTTGTGGGCTGGCCGGGAGTGGCCTGGAGTGTGTGTGTGGGCTGGCCGGGAGTGGCCTGGAGTGTGTGTGGGCAGGCCGGGAGTGGCCTGGAGTGTGTGTGTTTGTGGGCTGGCCGGGAGTGGCCTGGAGTGTGTGTGTGGGCTGGCCGGGAGTGGCCTGGAGTGTATGAGTGGGCTGACCGGGAGTGGCCTGGAGTGTGTTTGCCGGCTGCCCGAGAGTAGCCTGGAGTGTGTGTGTGTGTGTGGGCTGGCCGGGAGTGGCCTGGAGTGTGTGTGTGGGATGGCCGGGAGTGGCCTCGCCTGGAGTGTGTGTGTGGGTTGGCCGGGAGTGGCCTGGTGTGTGTGTGGGGGCAGGCCGGGAGTGGCCTGGAGTGTGTGTGTGGGCTGGTCGGGAGTGGCCTGGAGTGTGTGTGTGGGCTGGCCGAGAGTGGCCTGGAGTGTGTGTGTGGGCTGGCCGGGAGTGGCCCGGAGCGTGTGTGTGGGGGCAGGCCGGGAGTGGCCTGGAGTGTGTGTGTCGGCTGGGCGGGAGTGGCCTTGAGTGTGTGTGTGTGGGCTTGCCGGGGGTGGCCTGGAGTGTGTGTGTGGGCTGACCGGGAGTGGCCTGGAGAGCGTGTGTGGGCTGACCGGGAGTGGCCAGGAGTGTGTGTGTGGGCTGGCCGGGAGTGGCCTGGCCTGGAGTGTGTGTGTGGGCTGGCCGGGAGTGGTCGGGAGTGTGTGTGTGGGCAGGCCGGGAATGGCCTGGAGTGTGTGTGCGCAGGCCGGGAGTGGCCTGGAGTGTGTGTGTTTGTGGGCTGGCCGGGAGTGGCCTGGAGTGTGTGTGTGGGCTGACCGGGAGTGGCCTGGAGTGTGTGTGTGGGCTGGCCATGAGTGGCCTGGAGTGTGTGTGTGGGCTGGCCGGGAGTGGCCCGGAGTGTGTGTGTGGGCTGGCCGGGAGTGGCCTGGAGTGTGTGTGTGGGCTGGCCGGGAGTGGCCTGGAGTGTGTGTGTGGGCTGTTCGGGAGTGGCCTGGAGTGTGTGTGTGGGCTGGCCGGGAGTGGCCTGGAGTGTGTGTGTGTGGGCTGGCCGGGAGTATACTGAAGTGTGTGTGTGGGCTGGCCGGGAGTGTGTATGTGGGCTGGCGGGGAGTGGCCTGGCCTGTAGTGTGTGTGAGGGCTGGTCGGGAGTGGCCTGGGGCGTGTGTGTGGGCTGGCCGGGAGAGGCCGGGAGTGTGTGTGTCGGCTGGCCGGGAGTGGCCTTGAGTGTGTGTGTGTGGGCTTGCCGGGAGTGGCCTGGAGTGTGTGTGTGGGCTGACCGGGAGTGGCCTGAAGTGTGTGCGTGGGCTGGCCGGGAGTGGCCTGGAGTGTGTGTGTGGGCTGGCCGGGAGTGGCCTGGAGTGTGTGTGTGGGCTGGCCGGGAGTGGCCTGGCCTGGAGTGTGTGTGTGGGCTGGCCGGGAGAGGCCGTATGTGTGTGTGTCGACTGGGCGGGAGTGGCCTTGAGTGTGTGTGTGTGGGCTGGCCGAGAGTGGCCAGGAGTGTGTGTGTGGGCTGACCGGAAGTGGCCTGGAGAGTGTGTGTGGGCTGGCCGGGAGTGGCCTGGAGTGTGTGTGTGTGCTGGCCGGGAGTGGCCTCGCCTGGAGTGTGTGTGTGGGCTGGCCGGGAGTGGCCTGGAGTGTGTGTGTGGGCTGGCCGGGAGTGGCCTGGAGTGTGTGTGTGGGCTGGCCGGGAGTGGCCTGGAGTGTGTTTGCGGGCTGGCCGTGAGTGGCCTGGAGTGTGTGTGTGTGGGGGCTGGCCGGGAGTGGCCTGGAGTGTGTGTGTGGGATGGCCGGGAGTGGCCTGGAGTGTATGTGTGAGCTGGCCGGGAGTGGCCTGGAGTGTGTGTGTGGGCTGGTCGGGAGTGGCCTGGATTGTGTGTGTGGGCTGGCCGGGAGTGGCCTGCAGTGTGTTTGGGGGCTGGCCGGGAGTGGCCTGGAGTGTGTGTGTGGGCTGGCCGGGAGTGTCCTGGCCTGGACTGTGTGTGTGGGCTGGCCGGGAGTGGCCTGGAGTGTGTGTGTGGGCTGGCCGGGAGTGGCCTGGAGTGTGTGTGTGGGCTGGCCGGGAGTGGCCTGGAGTGTGTTTGTGGACTGGCCGGGAGTTGCCTGGAGTGTGTGTGTGGGCTGGCCGGGAGTTACCTGGTAATCAGCGCGCAGGGAGAGTTTCCCGCGCTGGAAGCCTCCTCCATTCAGACCCAGTCCACCTCCAGCTCCCTTAGACATCCCTTCACCCTCTCCCCGCTGGCAGCACAGTGATACAACAGAAGATTCGGCAGGGCCTGGCCTCCCACCTGCCCCTCATTGTAGAATCGACTTGCGTATTTTGGAAACTCGCCTCATTTGTTACAGTTTTTCCAGCGAATAATTTACAGTGGACCCTGGGTAGTATATCATTATTTACAGTGGTCCCTGGGTAGTATTGCATTAGTTACAGTGGTCCCTGGGCAGTATTGCATTAGTTACAGTGGTCCCTGGGCAGTATTTCATTAGTTACAGTGGTCCCTGGGCAGTATCTCATTGTTTACTGTGGTCCCTGGGTAGTGTATCATTATTTGCTGTGGCCCCTGGGTAGTATATCATTATTTACGGTGGTCCCTGGGTAGTATATCTTTATGTACAGTGGTCCCTGGTAGTACAGCATTATTTGCTGTGGCCCCTGGGTAGAAAATCATTATTTACAGTGGTCCCGCAGTATTATATCATGATATACAGTTGCCCCTGGGTAGAATATCTTTAATTACAGTGGTCCATGTGCAGTATATCTTCTTTACAGTTGTCCCTGGGTAGTATATCATTATTTACAGTAGTCCCTGGGAAGTATATCATTATTTACAGTGGTCTCTGTGCAGAATATCATTATTTACAATGGTCCCTGTTAGTGTATAATTATCTCCCGTTGTCCCTGGGTAGAATATCATTATCTTCAGCGGTTCCTGGGTTGTATTCCATTATTTACAGAGGCCTTGGGGAGGTACCATCATTTACAGTGGCCACTGGATCGTATTTCATTAATTACAGTGATACCTGGGCAGTATTGCATTAGTTACAGTGGTCCCTGGGCAGTATTTCATTAGTTACAGTGGTCCCTGGGCAGTATCTCATTCTTTACTGTGGTCCCTGGGTAGTGTATCATTATTTACAGTGGTCCCTGGGTAGAATATCATTATTTACTGTGGTCCCTGGGCAGTATATCATTATTTACAGTGATCCCAGGGTAGATTATTATCATTTGCAGTGTTCCATTGGTGGGATAGCATTTTTTAAACGGGTCCCTGAGTAGTATCTCATTATTTACAGTGTCCCTGGGAAGAATATCGTTATTTACTGTGGTCCCTGTGAAGTATATCATTATGCACAGTGGTCCCTGGGGAGAATAACATTATATACAGCGGTCCCTGGTTAGTAAATCATTATTTATAGTCGTCCCTGTGTAGTATATCATTATTTACATTTGTCCCTGGGTAGTATATCATTATTTACAGAGGCCTTGGGTAGGAATCATCATTTACAGTTTTCACTGGATAGTATTTCATTAGTGACAGTGGTCCCGGGGCAGTAATTCGTTATTTACAGTCGCCCGTCGTCGGTATATCATTATGTACAGTTGTCCCTGGGTTGTAGATCATTATTTACAGTGATCCCTGGGAAGAATATCATTATTTACAGTGTTCCCTGGGCAGTATATCATTATTTACAGTGGTCCTTGGTTAGAATATCATTATTTACAGTGCTCCCTGGGTAGAATATCATTATATTCACCGGTACCACGATGGTAAATCATTATTTCCAGTGGTCCCTGTGTTGTATATCATTATGTACTGTGATCCCTGTGTAGTATATCATTATTTACACTGGTAACTGGGTTGTATACTATTATTTATAGTGGCCTTGGATAGGTATCATCTTTTACAGTGGTGACTGGGTAGCATTTCATTAGTGACAGTGGTTCCTGGGTAATATGTCCATATTTACTGTGGTTCCTGAGCAGTATGTCATTATTTACAGTGGTTCCTGTGTAGAATATCATTATTTACTGTGGTCCCTGGGCAGTATATCATTATTTACAGTGATCCCAGGGTAGATTATTATCATTTGCAGTGTTCCATTGGTAGGATAGCATTTTTTAAACGGGTCCCTGAGTAGTATCTCATTATTTACAGTGTCCCTGGGAAGCATATCGTTATTTACTGTGGTCCCTGTGAAGTATATCATTATGCACAGTGATCCCTGGGGAGAATAACATTATATACAGCGGTCCCTGGTTAGTAAATCATTATTTATAGTCGTCCCTGTGTAGTATATCATTATTTACATTTGTCCCTGGGTAGTATATCATTATTTACAGAGGCCTTGGGTAGGAATCATCATTTACAGTTTTCACTGGATAGTATTTCATTAGTGACAGTAGTCCTGGGGCAGTAATTCGTTATTTACAGTCGCCCGTCGTCGGTATATCATTATGTACAGTGGTCCCTGGGTTGTAGATCATTATTTACAGTGGTCCCTGGGAAGAATATCATTATTTACAGTGTTCCCTGGGCAGTATATCATTATTTACAGTGGTCCTTGGTTAGAATATCATTATTTACAGTGCTCCCTGGGTAGAATATCATTATATTCACCGGTACCACGATGGTAAATCATTATTTCCAGTGGTCCCTGGGTTGTATATCATTATGTACTGTGGTCCCTGTGTAGTATATCATTATTTACACTGGTAACTGGGTTGTATACTATTATTGATAGTTGCCTTGGATAGGTATCATCTTTTACAGTGGTGACTGGGTAGTATTTCATTAGTGACAGTGGTTCCTGGGTAATATGTCCATATTTACTGTGGTTCCTGAGCAGTATGTCATTATCTACTGTGGTCCCTGGGTAGAAAATCATTATTTACAATGGTCCCTGAGTGGTATATCAGTATCTACAATGGTCCCTGGGATGTATATCATTATTTACAGTGGTGCCTGGGTAGAATATCATTATTTACAGTGGTCCCTGAGTGGTATATCAGTATCTACAATGGTCCATGGGCAGTATATCATTATTTACAGTGGTTCCTGTGTAGAATATCTATATTTACAGTGATCCCTGGATAGAATATCATTATTTACAGTGGTCCCTTGGTCGTGTATCATTATTTACAGTGGTCCCTGGGTAGTATATCATTATTTACAGTGGTTCCTGTGAAGAATATCATTATTTACAGTGGTCCCTGGGTAGTATATCATTATTTACAGTGGTCCCTGGTTAGCATATCATTATTTACAGTGACTCGAGGTAGAATGTCATTATTTACAGTGGTCCCTGGGAAGTATCTCATTATTTACAGTTGTCTCTGGGTTGTATATCCGTATATACAATGGTCCCTGGGTATTATATCATTACTTACTGTGGTCCCTGGGGAGAATACCATTATTTACAATGGTCCTTGAGTGGTATATCCGTATCCACAATGGTCCCTGGGTGTTTTCTCATTATTTACTGTGGTCCCTGGGTAGAATATCATTATTTACAGTGGTCCCTGGGTAGAATAGCAATATTTACAACGTTCCCTGGGTAGAATATCGGTATTTACAGTGGTCCCTGGGCAGTATATCATAGTTTACAGTGGTTCCTGTGTAGAATATCATTATTTATAGTGGTCCCTGTGTAGAATAACATTATTTTCAGTGGTCCCTGGGTGGAATATCATTATTTACAGTGGTCCCTGAGTAGTATATCATTATTTACAGTGGTCCCTGTATAGAATATCATTATTTACAGTGGACCAATGGCAATATATCATAATTTACAGTAGTTCCTGTGTAGAATATCTATATTTCCTGTGGTCCCTGGGCAGTATATCATTATTTACAGTGGTTCCTGTGTAGAATATCTATATTTACAGTGGTCCCTGGGCTGTATATCATTATTTACAGTGGTCCCTGGGTAGAATATCATTATTAACAGCGTCCCTGCGTAGAATATCATTATTTACAGTGGTCCCTGGGTAGAATATCATTATTTTCAGTGTTCCCTGGGGAGAATATCATTATTTACAGTGGTCCCTGGGCAGTATATCATTATTTACAGTGGTCCCTGGGTACTACATCCGTACCGACAATGGTCCCTGGGAATGATATCATTATTTACAGTAGTCCCTGGGTAGAATATCATTATTTACAGTGGTCCCTGGGTAGAATATCATTATTTTCGGTGGTCCCTGGGTAGAATATCATTATTTACAGTGGTCCCTGGGCACTATATCATTATTTACAGTGGTCCCTGGGTAGAAAAGCATTATTTACAGTGGTCCCTGGGTAGAATATCATTATTTACAGTGCTCCCTGGGCAGTAAATTATTATTTACAGTGGTTCCTGTGTAGAATATCATTATTTACAGTGGTTCCTGTGTAGAATATCATTATTTACAGTGGTCCCTGGTCAGTATATCATTATTTAAAGTGGTTCCTGTGTAGATTATCTATATTTACAGTTGTCGCTGGGCAGTATATCATTATTTACAGTGGTTCCTGGGTAGAATATCATTATTTACAGTGGTCCCTTGGTAGTGTATCATTATTTACTGTGGTCCGTGGGTAGTATGTCATTATTTACAGTGGTCCCTGGGTAGTATATCATTATTTACAGTGTCCCAGGATAGAATATCATTATTTACAGAGGTCCCTCGGAAGTATCTCATTATTTACAGTTGTCTCTGAGTAGTATATCCGTATCTACAATTGTCCCTGGGTATTATATCATTATTTACTGTGGTCCCTGTGGAGAATATCATTATTTGCAATGGTCCCTGAGTGGTATATCAGTATCTACAATGGTGCCTGGGTATTGTCTAATTATTTACAGTGGTCCCTGGGTAGAATAGCAGTATTTACAGTGATCCCTGTATAGAATATCATTATTTACAGTGGTCCCTGGGCAGTATGTCATTATTTACAGTGATTCCTGTGTAGAATATCATTATGTACTGTGGTCCCTGGGTAGAATAGCATTATTTACAGTGGTCCCTGGGTAGAATATCATTATTTACAGTGGTCCCTGGGTAGAATATCATTATTTACAGTGGTCCCTGGGTAGAATATCATTATTTACAGTGGTCCCTGGGAACAATATCATTATCAACAGCGGTCCCTGGGTAGTATATCATGATTTACAGTGGTCCCTGGGTAGAATATCATTATTTACAGAGGTCCCTGGGCAGTATATCATTATTTACAGTGGTTCCTGTGTAGAATATCTATATTTACAGTGGTCCCTGGGCAGTATATCATTATTTACAGTGGTCCCTGGGTAGAATATCATTATTGACAGTGGTCCCTGTGTAGAAAATCTTTATTTACAGTGGCCCCTGGGCAGTATATTATTATTTACAGTGTTTCCTGTGTAGAATATCATTATTTACAGTGGTCCCTGGGTAGCATATCATTATTTACAGTGGTCCCTGGGTAGAATATCATTAATTACAGTGGTCCCTGGGTAGAATATCATTATTGACAGTGGTTCCTGTGTAGAAAATCTTTATTTACAGTGGCCCCTGGGCAGTATATTATTATTTACAGTGTTTCCTGTGTAGAATATCATTATTTACAGTGGTCCCTGGGTAGCATATCATTATTTACAGTGGTCCCTGGTCAGTATATCATTATTTAAAGTGGTTCCTGTGTAGATTATCTATATTTACAGTTGTCGCTGGGCAGTATATCATTATTTACAGTGGTTCCTGGGTAGAATATCATTATTTACAGTGGTCCCTTGGTAGTGTATCATTATTTACTGTGGTCCGTGGGTAGTATGTCATTATTTACAGTGGTCCCTGGGTAGTATATCATTATTTACAGTGTCCCAGGGTAGAATATCATTATTTACAGAGGTCCCTCGGAAGTATCTCATTATTTACAGTTGTCTCTGAGTAGTATATCCGTATCTACAATTGGCCCTGGGTATTATATCATTATTTACTGTGGTCCCTGTGGAGAATATCATTATTTGCAATGGTCCCTGAGTGGTATATCAGTATCTACAATGGTGCCTGGGTATTGTCTAATTATTTACAGTGGTCCCTGGGTAGAATAGCAGTATTTACAGTGATCCCTGTATAGAATATCATTATTTACAGTGGTCCCTGGGCAGTATATCATTATTTACAGTGATTCCTGTGTAGAATATCATTATTTACAGTGGTCCCTGGGTAGAATAGCATTATTTACAGTGGTCCCTGGGTAGAATATCATTATTTACAGTGGTCCCTGGGTAGAATATCATTATTTACAGTGGTCCCTGGGTAGAATATCGTTATTTACAGTGGTCCCTGGGAACAATATCATTATTAACAGCGGTCCCTGGGTAGTATATCATGATTTACAGTGGTCCCTGGGTAGAATATCATTATTTACAGAGGTCCCTGGGCAGTATATCATTATTTACAGTGGTTCCTGTGTAGAATATCTATATTTACAGTGGTCCCTGGGCAGTATATCATTATTTACAGTGGTCCCTGGGTAGAATATCATTATTGACAGTGGTTCCTGTGTAGAAAATCTTTATTTACAGTGGCCCCTGGGCAGTATATTATTATTTACAGTGTTTCCTGTGTAGAATATCATTATTTACAGTGGTCCCTGGGTAGCATATCATTATTTACAGTGGTCCCTGCGTAGAATATCATTAATTACAGTGGTCCCTGGGTAGAATATCATTATTGACAGTGGTTCCTGTGTAGAAAATCTTTATTTACAGTGGCCCCTGGGCAGTATATTATTATTTACAGTGTTTCCTGTGTAGAATATCATTATTTACAGTGGTCCCTGGGTAGCATATCGTTATTTACAGTGGACCCTGGGTAGAATATCATTAATTACAGTGGTCCCTGGGCAGAATATCATTATTTACAGTGGTTCCTGTGTAGAATATCATTATTTACAGTGGTCCCTGGTCAGTATATCATTATTTAAAGTGGTTCCTGTGTAGATTATCTATATTTACAGTGGTCCCTGGGCAGTATATCATTATTTACAGTGGTACCTGGGTAGAATATCATTATTTACATTGTTCACTTGGTAGTGTATCATTATTTACAGTGGTCCGTGGGTAGTATATCATTATTTACAGTGGTCCCTGGGTAGTATATCATTATTTACAGTGTCCCTGGGGAGAACATCATTATTTGCAATGGTCGCTGAGTGGTATACCAGTATCTACAATGGTGCCTGGGTATTGTCTCATTATTTACAGTAGTCCCTGGGTAGAATATCATTATTTACAGTGGTCCCTGGGTAGAGTATCATTATTTACCGTGGTCCGTGGGTAGAATGTCATTATTTACAGTGGTCCCTGGGTGGAATATCATTATTTACAGTGGTCCCTGGGCAGCATATCATTATTAACAGTGGCCCCTGTGTTGATTATCATTATTTAGAGTGGTCCCTGGGCAGTATATCATTATTTACAGTGGTTCCTGTGTAGAATATCATTATTTACAGTGGTCCCTGGCCAGTATATCATTATTTAGAGTGGTTCCTGTGTATAATATCTGTATTTACAGTGGTCCCTAGGCAGTATATCATTATTTACAGTGGTCCCTGGGAGGAATATCAATATTTACAGTGGTCCCTTGGTAGTGTATCATTATTTACAGTGGTCCCTGGGTAATATATCATTATTTAGAGTGGTCCCTGGGTAGTATATCATTATTTACAGTGGTCCCTGGGAAGTATCTCATTATTTACAGTTGTCTCTGGGTAGTATATCCGTATCTACAATGGTCCCTGGGTATTATATCATTACTTACTGTGGTCACTGGGGAGAATATCATTATTTACAACGGTCCCTGGGTAGAATACCATTATTTACAGTGGTCCGTGGGTAGAATATCATTATTTACAGTGGTCCCTGGGCAGTATATCATTATTTACAGTGGTTCCTGTGTAGAATATCATTATTTACAGTGGACCCTGTGCAGTATATCATTATTTACAGTGGTCCATGGGTAGAATATCATTATTTATAGTTGTCCCTGAGTGGTATATCAGTATCTACAATGGTCCCTGGGTATTATCTCATTATTTACAGAGGTCCCTGGGTAGAATATCAGTATTTACCGTGATCCCTGGGTAGAATATCATTATTTACAGTGGTTCCTGTGTAGAATATCATTATTTACAGTGGTCCCTGGTCAGTATATCATTATTTAAAGTGGTTCCTGTGTAGATTATCTATATTTACAGTGGTCCCTGGGCAGTATATCATTATTTACAGTGGTACCTGGGTAGAATATCATTATTTACATTGTTCACTTGGTAGTGTATCATTATTTACAGTGGTCCGTGGGTAGTATATCATTATTTACAGTGGTCCCTGGGTAGTATATCATTATTTACAGTGTCCCTGGGGAGAACATCATTATTTGCAATGGTCGCTGAGTGGTATACCAGTATCTACATTGGTGCCTGGGTATTGTCTCATTATTTACAGTGGTCCCTGGGTAGAATATCATTATTTACAGTGGTCCCTGGGTAGAGTATCATTATTTACCGTGGTCCCTGGGTAGAATGTCATTATTTACAGTGGTCCCTGGGTGGAATATCATTATTTACAGTGGTCCCTGGGCAGCATATCATTATTTACAGTGGCCCCTGTGTTGAATATCATTATTTAGAGTGGTCCCTGGGCAGTATATCATTATTTACAGTGGTTCCTGTGTAGAATATCATTATTTACAGTGGTCCCTGGCCAGTATATCATTATTTAGAGTGGTTCCTGTGTATAATATCTGTATTTACAGTGGTCCCTAGGCAGTATATCATTATTTACAGTAGTCCCTGGGAGGAAAATCAATATTTACAGTGGTCCCTTGGTAGTGTATCATTATTTACAGTGGTCCCTGGGTAATATATCATTATTTAGAGTGGTCCCTGGGTAGTATATCATTATTTACAGTGGTCCCTGGGAAGTATCTCATTATTTACAGTTGTCTCTGGGTAGTATATCCGTATCTACAATGGTCCCTGGGTATTATATCATTACTTACTGTGGTCACTGGGGAGAATATCATTATTTACAACGGTCCCTGGGTAGAATACCATTATTTACAGTGGTCCGTGGGTAGAATATCATTATTTACAGTGGTCCCTGGGCAGTATATCATTATTTACAGTGGACCCTGTGCAGTATATCATTATTTACAGTGGTCCATGGGTAGAATATCATTATTTATAGTTGTCCCTGAGTGGTATATCAGTATCTACAATGGTCCCTGGGTATTATCTCATTATTTACAGAGGTCCCTGGGTAGAATATCAGTATTTACCGTGATCCCTGGGTAGAATATCATTATTTGCAGTGGTCCCTTGGTAGAATATCATTCTTTATAGTGGTCCCTGGGTAGAATATCATTATTTACAGTGTTCCCTGGGCAGTATATCATTATTTACACTGGGCTATGGGTATTATTTCATTATTTACACTGGTCCCGGTGTACAATATCACTATTTACTGTTGTCCCTGGGTAGAATATCATTATTAAAACTAGTCTCTGTGCTGTATATCATTATTTACCGTTGTCCCTGGCGGCATATCATTATTAAGAGTGGTCCCTGGGTAGTATATAATTATTTTCAGTGGTCCCTGGGTAGTATATCATTATTAGTGTGGTCCCTGGGAAGTATCCCATTATTTACAGTTGTCTCTGGGTAGTATATCCGTATCTACAATGGTCCCTGGGTATTATATCATTATTTACTGTTATCACTGGGGAGAATATCATTATTTACAGTGGTCCCTGGGAAGTATCTCATTATTTACAGTTGTCTCTGGGTAATATATCCGTATCTACAATGGTCCCTGGGTATTATATCATTATTTACTGTGGTCCCTGGGGTGAATATCATTATTTACAACGGTCCCTGGGTAGAATACCATTATTTACAGTGGTCCGTGGGTAGAATATCATTATTTACAGTGGTCCCTGGGCAGTATATCATTATTTACAGTGGACCCTGTGCAGTATATCATTATTTACAGTGGTCCATGGGTAGAATATCATTATTTATAGTTGTCCCTGAGTGGTATATCAGTATCTACAATGGTCCCTGGGTATTATCTCATTATTTACAGAGGTCCCTGGGTAGAATATCAGTATTTACCGTGATCCCTGGGTAGAATATCATTATTTGCAGTGGTCCCTTGGTAGAATATCATTATTTACAGTCGTCCCTGGGTGGAATATCATTATTTACAGTGGTCCCTGGGCAGTATATCATTATTTACAGTGGTTCCTGTGTAGGATATCATTATTTACAGTGGTCCCTGGGTAGCATATCATTATTTACAGTGGTCCCTGGGTAGAATATCATTAATTACAGTGGTCCCTGGGCAGAATATCATTATTTTCAGTGGTTCCTGTGTAGAATATCATTATTTACAGTGGTCCCTGGTCAGTATATCATTATTTTAAGTGGTTCCTGTGTAGATTATCTATATTTACAGTGGTCCCTGGGCAGTATATCATTATTTACAGTGGTTCCTGTGTAGAATATCATTATTTACAGTGGACCCTTGGTAGTGTATGATTATTTACAGTGGTCCGTGGGTAGTATATCATTATTTACAGTGGTCCCTGGGTAGTATATCATTATTTACAGTGTCCCTGGGTAGAATATCATTATTTACAGTGGTCCCTGGGAGTATCTCATTATTTACAGTTGTCTCTGGGTAATATATCCGTATCTACAATGGTCCCTGGTTATTATATCATTATTTACTGTGGTCCCTGGGGAGTACATCATTATTTGCAATGGTCCCTGAGTGGTATACCAGTATCTACAATGGTGCCTGGGTATTTTCTCATTATTTACAGTGGTCCCTGGGTAGAATATCATTATTTACAGTGGTCCCTGGGTAGAGTATCATTATTTACCGTGGTCCCTGGGTAGAATGTCATTATTTACAGTGGTCCCTGGGTGGAATATCATTATTTACAGTGGTCCCTGGGCAGTATATCATTATTTACAGTGGCCCCTGTGTAGAATATCATTATTTAGAGTGGTCCCTGGGCAGTATATCATTATTTACAGTGGTTCCTGTGTAGAATATCATTATTTACAGTGGTCCCTGGGCTGTATATCATTATTTACAGTGGTTCCTGTGTAGAATATCTGTATTTAGAGTGGTGCCTAGGCAGTATATCATTATTTACAGTGGTCCCTGGGAGGAATATCATTATTTACAGTGGTCCCTTGGTAGTGTATCATTATTTACAGTGGTCCCTGGGTAATATATCATTATTTAGAGTGTTCCCTGTGTAGTATATCATTATTTACAGTGGTCCCTGGGAAGTATCTCATTATTTACAGTTGTCTCTGGGTAGTATATCCGTATCTACAATGGTCCCTGGGTATTATATCATAATTTACTGTGGACACTGGGGAGAATATCATTATTTACAACGGTCCCAGGGTAGAATACCATTATTTACAGTGGTCCCTGGGTAGAATATCATTATTTACAGTGGTCCCTGGGCAGTATATCATTATTTACAGTGGTTCCTGTGTAGAATATCATTATTTACAGTGGTCCCTGTGCAGTATATCATTATTTACAGTTGTCCATGGGTAGAATATCATTATTTATAGTTGTCCCTGAGTGGTATATCAGTATCTACAATGGTCCCTGGGTATTATCTCATTATTTACAGTGGTCCCTGGGTAGAATATCAGTATTTACCGTGATCCCTGGGTAGAATATCATTATTTGCAGTGGTCCCTGGGTACAATATCATTATTTACAGTGGTTCCTGGGTAGAATATCATTATTTACAGTGGTCCCTGGGCAGTATATCATTATTTACAGTGGTTTCTGGGCAGAATATCATTCTTTACAGTGGTCCCTGCGCAGTATTTCATTATTTCCAGTGGTCCCTGTGGAGTATATCATTATTTACACTGGGCTATGGGTATTATATCATTATTTACACTGGTCCCGGTGTAGAATATCACTATTTGCTGTTGTCCCTGGGTAGAATATCATTATTAAAACTAGTCCCTGTGCTGTATATCATTATTTACTGTTGTCCCTGGCGGCATATCATTATTAAGAGTGGTCCCTGGGCAGTATTTCGTTATTTTCAGTGGTCCCTGGGTAGTATATAATTATTTACAGTGGTCCCTGGGTAGTATATCATTATTAGTGTGGTCCCTGGGAAGTTTCTCATTATTTACAGTTCTCTCTGGGTAGTATATCCGTATCTACAATGGTCCCTGGGTATTATATCATTATTTACTGTCGTCACTGGGGAGAATATCATTATTTACAGTGGTCCCTGGGAAGTATCTCATTATTTACAGTTGTCTCTGGGTAATATATCCGTATCTACAATGGTCCCTGGGTATTATATCATTATTTACTGTGCTCCCTGGGGAGAATATCATTATTTGCAATGGTCCCTGAGTGGTATACCAGTATCTACAATGGTGCCTGGGTATTGTCTCATTATTTACAGTTGTCCCTGGGTAGAATATCATTATTTACAGTGGTCCCTGGGTAGAGTATCATTATTTACCGTGGTCCCTGGGTAGAATGTCATTATTTACAGTCGTCCCTGGGTGGAATATCATTATTTACAGTGGTCCCTGGGCAGTATATCATTATTTACAGTGGCCCCTGGGTAGAATATCATTATTTAGAGTGGTCCCTGGGCAGTATATCATTATTTACAGTGGTTCCTGTGTAGAATATCATTATTTACAGTGGTCCCTGGGCAGTATATCATTATTTAAAGTGGTTCCTGTGTAGATTATGTATATTTACAGTGGTCCCTGGGCAGTATATCATTATTTACAGTGGTACCTGGGTAGAATATCATTATTTACCGTGGTCCCTGGGCAGTATATCATTATTTACAGTGGTTCCTGTGTAGAATATCATTATTTACAGTGGTCCCTGGGCTGTATATCATTATTTACAGTGGTTCCTGTGTAGAATATCTGTATTTAGAGTGGTGCCTAGGCAGTATATCATTATTTACAGTGGTCCCTGGGAGGAATATCATTATTTACAGTGGTCCCTTGGTAGTGTATCATTATTTACAGTGGTCCCTGGGTAATATATCATTATTTAGAGTGGTCCTTGTGTAGTATATCATTATTTACAGTGGTCCCTGGGAAGTATCTCATTATTTACAGTTGTCTCTGGGTAGTATATCGTATCTACAATGGTCCCTGGGTATTATATCATAATTTACTGTGGACACTGGGGAGAATATCATTATTTACAACGGTCCCAGGGTAGAATACCATTATTTACAGTGGTCCCTGGGTAGAATATCATTATTTACAGTGGTCCCTGGGCAGTATATCATTATTTACAGTGGTTCCTGTGTAGAATATCATTATTTACAGTGGTCCCTGTGCAGTATATCATTATTTGCAGTGGTCCATGGGTAGAATATCATTATTTATAGTTGTCCCTGAGTGGTATATCAGTATCTACAATGGTCCCTGGGTATTATCTCATTATTTACAGTGGTCCCTGGGTAGAATATCAGTATTTACCGTGATCCCTGGGTAGAATATCATTATTTGCAGTGGTCCCTGGGTACAATATCATTATTTACAGTGGTTCCTGGGTAGAATATCATTATTTACAGTGGTCCCTGGGCAGTATATCATTATTTACAGTGGTTTCTGGGCAGAATATCATTCTTTACAGTGGTCCCTGCGCAGTATTTCATTATTTCCAGTGGTCCCTGTGGAGTATATCATTATTTACACTGGGCTATGGGTATTATATCATTATTTACACTGGTCCCGGTGTAGAATATCACTATTTGCTGTTGTCCCTGGGTAGAATATCATTATTAAAACTAGTCCCTGTGCTGTATATCATTATTTACTGTTGTCCCTGGCGGCATATCATTATTAAGAGTGGTCCCTGGGCAGTATTTCGTTATTTTCAGTGGTCCCTGGGTAGTATATAATTATTTACAGTGGTCCCTGGGTAGTATATCATTATTAGTGTGGTCCCTGGGAAGTATCTCATTATTTACAGTTGTCTCTGGGTAGTATATCCGTATCTACAATGGTCCCTGGGTATTATATCATTATTTACTGTCGTCACTGGGGAGAATATCATTATTTACAGTGGTCCCTGGGAAGTATCTCATTATTTACAGTTGTCTCTGGGTAATATATCCGTATCTACAATGGTCCCTGGGTATTATATCATTATTTACTGTGGTCCCTGGGGAGAATATCATTATTTGCAATGGTCCCTGAGTGGTATGCCAGTATCTACAATGGTGCCTGGGTATTGTCTCATTATTTACAGTTGTCCCTGGGTAGAATATCATTATTTACAGTGGTCCCTGGGTAGTGTATCATTATTTACCGTGGTCCCTGGGTAGAATGTCATTATTTACAGTCGTCCCTGGGTGGAATATCATTATTTACAGTGGTCCCTGGGCAGTATATCATTATTTACAGTGGCCCCTGGGTAGAATATCATTATTTAGAGTGGTCCCTGGGCAGTATATCATTATTTACAGTGGTTCCTGTGTAGAATATCATTATTTACAGTGGTCCCTGGGCAGTATATCATTATTTAAAGTGGTTCCTGTGTAGATTATGTATATTTACAGTGGTCCCTGGGCAGTATATCATTATTTACAGTGGTACCTGGGTAGAATATCATTATTTACCGTGGTCCCTGGGTAGAATGTCATTATTTACAGTCGTCCCTGGGTGGAATATCATTATTTACAGTGGTCCCTGGGCAGTATATCATTATTTACAGTGGTTCCTGTGTAGAATATCTGTATTTACAGTGGTCCCTAGGCGGTATATCATTTTTTACAGTGGTCCCTGGGAGGAATATCATTATTTACAGTGGTCCCTTGGTAGTGTATCATTATTTACAGAGGTCCTTGGGTAGTATATCATTATTTCGAGTGGTCCCTGGGTAGTATATCATTATTTACAGTGGTCCCTGGGAAGTATCTCATTATTTACAGTTGTCTCTGGGTAGTATATCCGTATCTACAATGGTCACTGGATATTATATCATTATTTACTGCGGTCACTGGGGAGAATATCAGTATCTACAATGGTCCCTGGGTATTATCTCATTATTTACAGTGGTCCCTGGGTAGAATATCAGTATTTACAGTGATCCCTGGGTAGAATATCATTATTTACAGTGGTCCCTGGGTAGAATATCATTATTTACAGTGGTCCCTGGGTAGAATATCATTATTTACAGTGGTCCCTGGGTAGTACATCATTATTAACAGTGGTTTCTGGGCAGAATATCATTTTTTACAGTGGTCCCTGCGCAGTATTTCATTATTTTCAGTGGTCCCTGTGCAGTATTTCATTATTTACACAGGTCTCTGGGTATTATATCATTATTTACACTGGTCCCGGTGTAGAATATCACTATTTACTGTGGTCCCTGGGTAGAATATCATTATTAAAACTGGTCCCTGTGCTGTATATCATTATTTACTGTTGTCCCTGGGCGGCATATCCTCTCAGTCTCTATCACCCTCTCAGGCTGTCTTCCTCTCAGTCTCTCTCAGTCTCCCTCACCCTCTCAGTCTCTCTCCCTCTCAGTCTCTCTCTCCCTCTCAGTCTCTCTCACCCTCTCAGCCTCTCTCACACTCAGTCTCTCTCTCCCTCAGTCTCTCTCCCTCTCAGTCTTTCTCACCCTCGCAGTCTCTCTCCCTCTCAGTCTCTCTCTCCCTCTCAGTCTCTCTCCCTCTCAGCCTCCTCTCTCCCTCTCAGACTCTCTCTCCCTCTCAGTCTCGCCCTCTCAGTCTCTCTCCCTCTCAGTCTCCCTCACCGTCTCAGTCTCTCTCCCTCAGTCTCTCTCTCCCTCTCAGTCTCTCTCCCTCTCAGCCTCCTCTCTCCCTCTCAGTCTCTCTCTCCCTCTCAGTCTCTCTCACCCTCTCAGTCTCTCTCCCTCTCAGTCTCCCTCACCCTCTCAGTCTCTCTCCCTCAGTCTCTCTCTCCCTCTCAGTCTCTCTCACCCTCTCAGCCTCTCTCACACTCTCAGAGTGAGGTTAAGATTTATAGAGAGAGAGATAGATAGCGATACACAGAGAGCGAGCAAGAGAAAGAGAGAGATACAGAAGAAGAGAAAGAGTGAGTGAGTGAGATAGAGAGAGAGACGTGTAGAGAGATACATAGAGAGTGATATAAATATAGAGTGAGATACAGAGAGAGCGAGGTACAGAGATATATATCGAGAGAGAGATATAGTTCCAGAGAGATACAGAGAAAGACATAGAGACACGCAGAGAGAGGTACAGAGAGAGAGATGAACAGACAGATACAGAGAGAGATACAGGGAGCGAGATACCGACAGCGATATAGAGAGAGATACCAAGCAGAGAGATACAGAGAGAGATATACAGAGATGTACAGAAAGCGAGAGAGTGAGAAAGGTACAGCGGGTGTGATAGAGATATAGATAGAGAGAGACAGATACAGAGAAACAGAAAGAGAGAGACAGCAGAGAGAGATACAGAGATATAGAGAAAGAGAGAAAGAGAGACGCAGATATGTATAGAAAGAGACAGAGAGAGAGAGAAAGAGAGCAAGAGAAAGAGAAAACGAGCCAGAGAGAGGGAGAGACAGAAAGAGAGAGAAATAGAGAGCGAGAGATAGAGTGAGATATTCGGAGAGAGCTGTTACGGAGAGATAGCCAGATAGAGAGTTGCAGCGAGGATGATAAGGAGAACGATACTGAGAGAGCGAGACACAGACAGCGTAATACAGAGAGTGAGATATTGAGAGGGACGTAGACATACAGAGTGAGATGCTGAGATAGAGCGATGCGGAGAGAGACATGCAGAGAGATATATACAGGGAGAACGATACCGGGAGAGGTATCGAGAGAGAGATTACAAAGCAGAGCGATTCAGAGAGATATATACAGAGAGAGAGGGGCACAGAGGGAGAGATATATACATCGAGAGAGTGCGTGACTGGGACAGAAAGAGAGAGGCACAGAGAGACAGAAAGATAAAGACAGTGGAGAGCGAGAGAAACAGCAGGGGGAGAGAGATACAGAGAGAGATACATTGAGAGAGATACAGAGAAATAGATACAGGGAGAGAGAGATGCAGCTATATATAGAGAGAGATAAAGAGAGAGAGAGAGAGAGAGTTACAGAGAGAGATACAGATAAAAATATAGAGTCATGCATTGAGAGACATGCAAAGAGAGAGATTCACATACAGAGATACAGGAAGAAAGATAGAGGGAGCGAGATACAGAAAGCGAGACAGAGAGAGGCGCCGAGAGAGTGAGATACCAAGCAGAGAGATACAGTGCGAGATACACAGAGTTATACAGAGAGAGGGGGAAAGAAAAGTACAGAGGGCGAGACAGAGAGAGGCGCCGAGAGAGTGAGATACCAAGCAGAGAGATAACGTGCGAGATACACAGAGTTATACAGAGAGAGGGGGAAAGAAAAGTACAGAGGGCGAGACAGAGAGAGAGAGACGGAGAGACAGAGAGACAGAGATAAAGAGGGAGATATACAGAGGAACGGAAAGAAAGAGAGAGGATACACAGAGTTACGGGAGAGATACAGCGCAGGAGAGAGATGCAGAGAGAATGATACATTGAGGGGGAAACAGAGACATAGGTACAGAGAGAAAGCGATGCATATATATATATAAATATATAAGTCTATATATTTAGAGAGGGAGAGAAAGGGGGTTTAGATGGAGAGAGCGAAAGAGAGAGGGAGGTAGAGATAGATACCGAGAGAGATGGAGAGAGTTACAGAGAGAGAGGGGGATCCAGTGAGAGAGATAAATGGAGGTATAAAAAGAGAAAGAGAGCTACAGAGACAGAGCTACAGAGAGAGAGATACAGAGAGCGAGAGCGAGACTGAGACGGATACAGAGATACGCATACAGAAAAATAGAGACAGAGAGACATAGAGAGAGAGATGCATGGAGACATATATATGTATATATATATATATAGAGAGAGAGAGAGTGAGAGAGAACGATACAGAGATGGATGCATAGAGAGAGGTATAGAGAGAGATATACAGGGAAATCTCGTGAGGGATGCAGACATATATATACCGAGAGGGAGAGAGAAATTGAGCTGCAGAGAGAGAGACACAGAGATTGAGATACAGAGAAAGAGATAAAGAGAGAGATGCAGAGAGACAGAAAGAGAGACAGCGGAGCAGCGAGAGGCACACAGAGAGATACAGAGAGAGAGAGAGATACATCGAGCGATATAGTGAGAGAGATACAGGGAGATACACAGACAGATATATACATATGTATATATATATATAGAGAGAGAGAGAGTTAGAGACAGATATACAAAGAGAGATATACAGAGAGAGCTTGATACAGGGAGACAACGAGCTAGAGGTACAGCGAGAGAGAAAGCGAGAACGATATAGAGAGCGAGATACAGAGAACGCGAGATACAGAGAGAGATATATAGAGAGATATACCGATACAAAGAGAGATACAGAGAAAGGTACAGAGTCATGCAGAGATAAATGCAAAGTGAGGGATACAGAGAGAGAGATACACAGACAGAAATACAGAGAGAGAGATTCAGGGAGTGAGATACGGAGAGCGATGCAGAGAGAGGTACCGAGATAGAAATACCAAGCAAAGAGATGCAGAGAGAGAGATACAGAGATATAGATACAGAGAGAGAGAGAGAGAGAGATGCACAGAGAGTGAGATACAGAGAGAGCGAGATACAGAGAGAGAGATGTAGAGATAAATATAGAGAGAAGTACAGACAAAGATAGAGGGACATAAATATTTATTTATATCTATATATAGAGAGAGAGGTACAGATAGAGAAATGGAGAGAGATGTACAGAGAGAGATATAGAGAGGAATATATAGAGATAGATAGAGACAGCAAGAGAGATAAATAGAGCTACACAGAGAGATACAGCGATTGAGATGCAGAGTAAAAGATGCAGAGAGATAGAGACAAAGAGAGCGTGACAGAAAAACAGCGAGATACACGCAGAGAGATAGAAGGAGAGAGAGAGATGCAGTGAGAGAGATAGAGAGGAATGGATTCAAAGAGAGATGCACAGAGATATATACAGTAAGAGATAGAGACATAGATATATACAGAGAGAGATACAGAGAGATATATACAGACGCAGAGAGATATAGAGGAGGTTTCAGAGAGGGGTGGGAGGGAGAGAATGATAGAGAAAGAGAAAGAGAGTGTGAGAAATACAGAGAGAGGCACACTGAGGGCTTGAGACAGACACGCAAAAAGAATGAAACAAGTGAGAGGCACAGGGAGCGAGATTCAGAGAGCGATACAGAGAGAGGTACCGAGACATAGACATCAAGCAGAGTGAGACAGAGATATATACAGAGAAATACAGAGAGAGAGGGGGAGGTAGAAAGGGAGATACATATATATGGAGAGAGATATAGAGAGTCAGAAAGAGAGGGAGGCAGTGGATAAGCAGAGATGCAGGGAAAGAGATATAGCGGGGGGGCGGGGGGTTGGCGGGCGGAGGAAGGGGGGGTAGAGAAAAGCAGAGAGATGCTTTGGGAGAGGTGCAGAGGTATAGATACACGCAGAGAGTGATGCAGATATATATGTATATATATATATATATAGAGAGAGAGAGAGAGTAGAGAGACACATATCGACTGAGATGCAGAGAGCGCGTGAGAGAGATGTAGAGAGAGATACAGAGAAAGATATACAGAGAGCGAGAGTGAGACAGTGACGGATACAGAGAGAAACATACAGAGAACGCGAGATACAGAGAGACAGGTATCGAGAGAGATATAGAGATACAGCGAGAGGTACAGAGAAAGATATAGAGTCATGCATAGAGAGACATGCAGAGAGAGATTCAGAGAGAGATACACTGGCAGTAATACAGAGGGAGAGATTGAGGGAGTGACATACGGAGAGTGATACAGAGAGAGGTTCCGAGAGAGAGATGCCAAGCAGAGAGAAACAGAGAGAGATACAGAGGTATACAGAGAGAGGTACAGAGGGCGAGATACAGAGAGAGAGAGAAATACAGAGATATACAATGCGAGAGCTCCGGGGATATAAAGATAAATACAGGGTTGAGAGAGATAACCAGAGCTACACAGAGAGAGATGCCGAGATTGAGATGCAGAGTAAAAGATACAGAGAGATAGAGACAAATAGAGCGTGACAGAGGAACAGCGAGAGATACATAGAGAGTTATACAGAGAGAGAGATACAGCGAGCGATACAGTGGGAAAGATAGAGAGGAATAGATACAGAGAGAGATGCACAGAGATATATATAGTAAGAGATAGAGACATAGATATACAGAGAGAGAGAGATACAGAGAGAGATATGCAGACGTAGAGTGATATGGAGAATGATTGAGAGAGAGGGGTGGGAGGGAGAGAATGAGCGACAAAGAGATAGAGAGATTCAGAGAGCGATACAGAGAGAAATACCGAGAGATAGATTCCAAGCAGAGCGAGACAGATATATATATATACAGAGAAATACAGAGAGAGAGGGGGAGGGACAGAGGGAGATACATGTATATATAGAGAGATATAGAGAGTCAGAATGAGAGGCACTGTGGATAGAGAGAGATACAGAGACAGAGATATAGCGGGGGACAGATACAGAGAGATACATTGGGAGAAATGGAGAGATATAGATACACGCTGAGAGGGATGCAGATTATATATGTGATGTCAGAGAGTGGGTGGGTCTGAGGTCATGTCAGCCATTTTGCAGTTTAGATTTGCAGGTTTCTGGTTTCAGTTTTGAAAAGAGCTGGGTGTGTGTCTGTGTTTTGCAATGAGCTGGATCTCTGCCATCAAAGACTATCTCTGGATCATTCGGGTGATTTAAAGTAAAGCCGTTAACCTGATGTGATTTTGTTTCAAGGTGTTAAGTCTCTTGGAAGTTTGAAGGAACATTTTAAGGAATTATTTACTGATGCAATATTTTCTGAGTTATCTTTGAAGTAATGGGTGTTAATAGATCCAATGTTAATTTCAGATGTTAAGTTGAGTTCATAGAATAAACAGTGTTTTGTGTTTAAAAACTCACGTGTCCATAATTGTAATCCCACTCGTCGGAAAAAAGCCGTGTGCCAGGAAAAGCAACAAATTCATTATAGGGAGAGGTTGGTTGAACTCCATGATACATTTTGGGTTCTGAAAAAGCCTCTCACATAACAATTGGGAGCTCGAGGGGGATACACGTCTATCTATTGGATTGGCTTTTGTGAACTTAAAGACAGTGAAGGATTGTTGCTTTTCCGGTGTGGTATTTTAGTTTAAGTGGGGAGAGTGTAGTGAACAATGGCTCTTTCAGAGGCTCAGAAGTTTTTTGGGGTGGAGAATGTTACACATAGTACTTTACGGACAGAAACGAAAAGCAAACTGTTAGATTTGGCAAGAATATTGCAGTTAACATTACCTGACAAAATGCGAAAGGATTAGGTAATTATGGCGGTGGTTAAGCATTTAAAGTTGCCTGAGATAGAGTTTGACTCATTGGAAATGGCAAAAATACAGTTGCAAATTAAACAAATGGAACATGAGAAAGAATTAAAGCAGCTGGAATACGAGAGTGAGTGAGAGGGGAAAAAAGGAAAAGAGAGAGAGAGGAAAAAGAAAGAGAAAGAGAGAGAAGAATGAAAGAGAAGGAGAGAGAGAGGACAAAGAAAGAGAAAGAGAGTGAGGAAAAAGAAAAAGAGAGAGAAGAAAGGAGAAAAGAAAGAATAGCCATCGCAGAACAAAAATAAAAAGAAAGTGAGATACAGATCAGGGAAAAAGATAAAGAGAGGGAGTTTGAACTTCAGAAAATGGCCATGAAATATGACCATCAGTTAAAATTGGCAGACGTCAAGGGAAACTTACAGTTGGATGATAGTGATGAGGATAGTGAGAAAGAGCGTCATAGTCGAAGGCTTGGGGGGGGGGGGGAATCTATTTAAATATGTCCAAACATTGCCAAGGTTTGAGGAGAAGGAAGTGGAAGCCTTTTTCATTTCATTTGAGAAGATAGCTAAACAAATGAAATGGCCACAGGACATGTGGGTATTACTGATTCAAACAAAACTGATAGGTAGAGCGAGTGAAGTGATTGCACGGAGGGGGTATCTGGAACGTATGAGGAGGTGAAGAAATCCATCTTAAGTGCATATGAGCTAGTGCCTGAACTTTACAGATAACCGTTTAGAAAGTTAAGGAAATAATTTGGTCAAACATACATGGAGTTTGAAAGGCTCAAACAGAGTAATTTTGATAGGTGGATAAGGGCTTTGAAAATAGACCAAACGTAGGAAGCTTTCAGAGAAATTGTACTTTTGGAGGAGTCTAAAAATTCAATTCCTGAGGTAATGAGAACTCATGTGGAAGGACAGAGGGTTTAAACTGCGAGATTAGCATCGGAAATGGCAGATGGTTATAAATTTGGCTCATACATCAAAGATTGGTTTCCGACATCAGTTTCAGCTGGTAAGGGATAGAAACTGCGGACATGAGACATACTCAAGTGGTAAAGGTAAAGGTGATCTGATGGGAGACAATAAAGAGAGTACACCTCAGATGAAAAAAGAACTCCAGGAGGGTGGAAAAGAAATAAAAAATGTCAAATGTTTTCACTGTAATAAACTAGTGTTGGTGGTTGAAGAAAAGTACGGGGAAGGCTGATGTCGTAAAACAGGTTAAGACAGTGGGGTATGTTGGAGTGGTAAAGGAAGGCCCACGGGAAGCGAAGGAGGCGCAAACGATTGCACAGCCTGTTCAAGAAATAATTGTTAAGAAGGTGTCAGATCTTCAAAGAATTTACTTGTGTCGGTAACGTTTGCTCATATGTATCAGGAGGAGCAGGTAAAGACGTCACAATTTTAAGAGATACAGGGGCTAGTCAAGAGTGAAGGTGTAGTTGAAGAGTAATTACCAGAAACGATTTTTGATCAGATGGTTGAAAAAGAACAAGAACAGGTGGAGGATAAAGCAGATATTTTTAGTTCAGGAAAATTGGCGGAGTTACAACAGAAAGAAGTCAAAATAAAACGGATATATCAGAAAGCATGTACGGAAGAGGAAGCTCAGAGTGTTGGTATATTGTTATGACCGTAAAAATGATGTCTTTGTGAGAAAATGGAGACCTGTACATATGCAGGCGCATGAAAAGTGGGCAGTTCATTAAGTAGCATTGCCGGTAGGGTATAGAAAGGAGGTGTTGCGAGTTCCACATGAGGTACCAGTGGGAGGTCATTTGGGAATAAGGAAAACTCAAGCTAAAATCCAGAAACATTTTTATTCGCCTGGACTACATAAAGATGTAATTAATTTTTTTCAATCATGTCACACATGTCAAGTGATAGAGAAACCTCAAGCTGTGATAAAACCAGCGCCCTTAATACCCATTACAGCATTTGAGTAACCTTTTACAAGGGTCCTGATCGATTGTGTAGGACCGCTACCTAAAACAAAAAGGTGGAATCAATACTTTTTGACTATAATGGATCTGTCTACTAGGTTTCCAGAGGACAATCCAGTACGTAATATTATAGCTAAAGGGTTTGTGGAGGATTCTTTACCAGAATCCTTTCCGAGATATGGACTACCCTCAGAAATTCAATCGGATCAAGGAACGAATTTTACTTCAAAGTTATTCAAAGAAGTTATGAATAGCTTAGGAATAAGACCATTTAAATCAATTGCGTGCCATCCAGAATCGCAGGGAGCGTTAGAAAGGTGGCATCAGACATTAAAGACAATGTTGAGGGCGTATTGTCAAGATTATCCAGAGGATTTGGATGAAGAAATTCCATTCATATTGTTCGCAATTAGGGATGCACCGAATTAGTCTACCAAATTTAGACTTTTGAACGAATTTTTGGTCATGAGGTAAGAGGACAACTTAAATTGATTAAGGAAAAATTGGTGGGTGAGAAATCGGAAATTACACTGTTGGATTACGTGTCAAATTTTAGGGAACGATTAAATAGAGCAGGTGAATTGGCTAGACAATATTTGAAAGAAGCACTCAGGAGTGGAATTGCCGGAAGGGCAGGAGATACATAATAATACTGATCTTTTGTGTCACAAATAGGCTTAAAATAACATTGCAATGGAGATACTGTGAAAGGCCCCTAGTCACCATACTCCGGCGCTTGTTCGGGTACACGCAGGCAGAATTCAGAAAGTCCAATTCACCTGACAAGCACGACTTTCGGGAATTGTGGGAGGAAACCGGAGCACCCGCAGGAAACCCACACAGACAAAGGAAGAACGCGAAGACTCTGCAGGGAATCGAACGTTGAATCTGGCACTGTGAAGCAACAGTGCTAACCACTTCTTGGGCGGTTGAAAGCTGCTTTTATTGCTGGTTTGAGAACTAATTTGTCTATTGGGCTAGAATTGTGTTTCCCGAATGGAACCGATTGTCAACAACGTACACGCTATTAATAGGTCAAAGTGTTCAAATTGACTGTGATTATGGATGGTAAGACTCGTACTTTCGACACAGAAACACAGTGCACCATTCCAGTCAACAAATACTGCTTCCACTAATTAAAATGTATCACGGGAGTATAAATCCATGAAGGGGAAATGCCAGTTTTGTGGAAAAGAAGGGCATTGGGTCAGGTCATGCCAAGGTCGTCAACAGGGGGGCCAGGTATATGACGTTACTTGCGGAGAGCCATTCTCCAGGGTTGTGAACCTCGCCCACCACCTGCCTGTGGGGTTAAACAACATCCCCCCTTGTTGGGTTCACTGTAGTCACCTTGTGGGGTCGGCACTGTTACATCGGACCTATTCTCACTCTCAGGACGTTAAAATTGCCTGCCGACTAATTTTACATTTTTGCTATCTCCATATGCTTCCTGCTGCAACTAGAGTTCCAGCCTTCCCCTCGCCCCTTGTATCTCCCTCCTGTCTCCTCTTACCCGTATGTTTCATCCTTACAGCACCCCCCACGCCCTCGCCTCCGGATTTACGCCCTACATCTCTGCCACCTTCTTTTGCCCTTTGTTTTCCCTGAATTTCTTACTTTCCCCTCCTGTCTGCCAGGCACGCCGCAGCCTCCTCCTTCACTGTACTCCCCATAAAACAGCTTACTCGCTAGTGTAGTGACTCCCCTCATGGCCAGTCTCGCCTATTGAAGCCCATAAGCCTCTCCCCCTCTCCCGCCATCCCCACATTTCTGCTCTCAGTCGTTCCTGCCGCTCCCGCCTCTCGCAACTCGGTTTCTAGCCCATGAGTGGTCTCAGTGCCTGCCTGGACTATTATCATGGACCAATCTGTTGGCCACCTCCGGGGCGTGGAGATACTCCTCTTTCCCTTTGTCAGTGATCCATATATTGCCAGGTGAAGTATGACATCTGTGTTAGCTTTTTTAAAGAGCGGAGATGTTGCTGTTAAATTCGGCCCGGCGTTTGGCCAGATCTTCCACAAAGTCTTGGTACAAGCGGATGGAATGTCCCTCCCACGTTTCCTCTCTTTCAGCCAACTCAGGATCCGCGCTGTGTCCTGCACCTTGTGGAATTTAACAATTATCGCCCGTGGAGGTTCACCGGCTCTGGGCTACTGTCGATGTGACGTGTCCACATCCGGGAACTTGGCAAAGACCTGATCACTGGCCAATTTCCCGAGCATCAGCGATATATATTCCGTGGGGTTCCTCCCCTCATACCTTCCGGCAGCCCCATGATTCTTGGGTTTTGACGTCGAGACCTGTCCTTCTGATCGTCGGGCTTTTCTTCTAAGCCACTCTGGGTCTTGATCAGTCTCGCCACCTCAGATTCGAGAGTCAGAATTCGATTCTCTGAGTCCGTGGCGGCATTCGCGAGGTCTCTCGCCATCGAATCTTGGGTCACAAGCCGGCGCTCCCTTTTGGCCATAACCTCGCCCAAAGTGGCCTCTCTCAGCTCCACTGCTGTCTCGACGGCTGACCAGAAGATTTTCTTCAGCATATTCCTGCGGCTTTGGAGCTTGGAGGTGATGAAGCCCAATCGTCTGTCCATCAGCACATGGATCTGCGCTGAAAACCCTGTGGAGTCGGCCCTTCCTCGTCCCGTGTCACCTCGTGTGGCTGCAAACGCTGATGCTGAGATTTCACTTGCCTCGTTCTTTCTGGCTCTTCCACCGGGCGGTTGGCTCTTTCCCATTCATAGAACATAGAAAATACAGCACAGAACAGGCCCTTCGGCCCACGATGTTGTGCCGAACCTTTGTCCTAGATTAATCATAGATTATCATTGAATTTACAGTGCAGAAGGAGGCCATTCGGCCCTTCGAGTCTGCACCGGCCCTCGGAAAGCGCACCCCGCCCAAACACAACACCTTCACCCAACACCAAGGGCAATTTGGACATTAAGGGCAATTTATCATTGGCCAATTCACCTAACCCGCACATCTTTGGATTGTGGGAGGAAACCGGAGCACCCGGAGGAAACCCACGCAGACACGGGGAGGACGTGCAGACTCCGCACAGTCAGTGACCCAAGTCGGAATCGAACCTGGGACCCTGGAGCTGTGAAGCAATTGTGCTATCCACAATGCCACCGTGCTAATTCGTTTTTATTTATTTTTAGGGGGGTTTCTCGATCAGGTTTGAGGAGTGTGGCTGGGAATGCGGGGGGGGGGGGGGGGGGTTGGTGGTGTTGGAAATGGGGGCTCGTGGATATGTTTGTTCTCGTTTGATGGGATTAACAGGTCGTAATCGAGGTATACATGCGAGGCTCACCTTAATTGCGACCATATAGCTCATCGCTACACTGGAATTCCAGAACATTCTTCAACTGCTCTCTGAACTGAGTGTGTGAAACGGCATAAATCGCGGTGTTTGTGCAGCAACTCAGGAGCTGCAGCATGAACGAAAATTCCAGAACATAAGCATCTAAATATACAGACCGATACATCAGAAAATACATCCGCCACAATATCGAATAAAACATTACCATTGACCATAACGAAATGAAATTGGCCGATATGACAAACAGTAAAATGATGGATTTCCTTCGGCTCTCCATCTCTGGGTCTCTGGGACAAGCCCCACTGCTGTGAGCCCGGAGTCTCCTGCGGGCCCTGCTGCTCAGGACAATGTGTCTGACGGTGAAAACATTGAGCAGCAGAATCAGGGCAAATTGAACACACAGGTTGAGAATGTTGTGGAGGAACTCGATTGCCGTCCATTCCGGAGAGACCATCACACCTTCTATGATATCACAAAACCAGGGGAAGTTCATCAGCATATACAGACCTGTGAACATAAAGTACCAGAAAATATTCTTCAAACAGCTCAACACAGTCACTGTTCCCAGAACCACAACTGCCGTTTTCTCGCTGCAATATTTACTTTTCAACTTCGGGCAACAAATAGCCACAAATCGATCAATAGTGAAAGTGACGGTGAACCAGACAGAACAGTCAGTGGCTGCATAAAGCAGGGCGGCGTTGATATTGCACACGGGGATGGACCGCAGGAAATAAAACTGCTGATCAAAAACAATGAGAATGTGTCTCAATATCAGGTCGAGAATAACGACCAGGCGATCCCCCACTGCCATGGCCACCAGGTAACAAGTGACACATTTGGACAGTCCACAATTGTTTCTCTTCAGGATCACAAAAAAGATGATGTTCACTGAAAGGAAGGAAAAAACAATGAAAATATACATCAGGCTTGGGGAGGTATTACCAGTTTGATTGAAGTGGTGCTGACGAATACAAACACCAGAACACAAATACACAATCACAGGCACAGAGGCACAGACACATACACACAAATACACAGACACACAGACACAGATACAAATACACAAACACACACAGACACACGTGCACAAATAGACATAAATACACACCGACAGACATAGAGACACAGATAGACAGACACACAGAGTCAAAGTGATAGAGACTGAAATACAGACACACTGAGATACAAATGCACAGACTCACATCCACAGAGACACATATACACATACTTACACAGATAGGGACTCAAATACACACACTTAGAACATAGAACAGTGCAGCACGGAACAGGCCCTTCGGCTCTTGATGTTCTGCCAAGCATTGTCCGAAACCAAAATCAAGCTATCGGACTCCCTATCATTCTGGTGTGCTCCATGTGCCTATCCAATAACCGCTTGAAAGTTCCTAAAGTGTCCGACTCCAGTATCACAGCAGGCAGTCCATTCCACACCCCAACCTAGCTAGGCCATCCCTCCTATATCTCCCACCCCGAGCCTCATAGTTATGCCCCCTTGTAACATCTACCTCCATCCGAGGGAATAGTCTCTGCACGTCCACTCTACCTATCCCCCTCATTATCTTATAAACCTCTATTAAGTCGCCTTTCATCCTCCTCCGCTCCAAAGAGAAAACCCCGAGCTCCCTCAACCTTCCCTCATAAGACCTAACCTGCAAACCAGGCAGCATCCTGGTAAATCTCCTTTGCGCCGTTTCCAAAGCTTCCACGATCTTCCTATAATGAGGTGACCTGCACACCATACTCCAAATGTGGTCTCACCAGGATCGTGTATAGTTGCAGCATATCCCCACGGCTCAAGGCGGATGTAGTTATGCTCCAGGAGACACACCTGAAGGTGGCAGACCAGGTAGGATTGAGTAAAGGGTGGGTAGGTCAGGTGCTTCACTCGGGGCTAGATGCCAAAAATCGATGGGTGGCGATCTTGGTGGGGAAGAAGGCGTCATTCGAGGCGTCGAGCATTCTGGCAGATAATGGCGGTAGGTACATAATGGTAAGTGGTAAGTTGCAAGGAGAGAGGGTGGTACTGGTCAATGTGTATTCTCCGAACTGGGACGATGCGGGTTTTATGCGGCCTATGTTGGGTCGGATCCCAGACTTGGAAGTGGTGGGGGCCTGGTAATGGGGGGAGACTTTAACACGGTGCTGGGTCCGGCAGTGGATCGCTTCAGGTCTAGGACGGGTAGGAAGCCGGCGGCGGCAAGAGTGCTGTGGGGGGTTATGGACCAAATGGGATGGGTGGACCCTTGGCGATTTGCCAGGCCGGGGGCTAGGGAATTTTCATTCTTCTCACATGTCCATAAGGCTTATTCTCGAATCGACTTTTTCATTTTGAGGAGGGCGCTGATATCGAGAGCAGAGGATTCCGAGTATTCGGCAATAGCCATTTCGGACCATGCATTTGCGTGGACTTGGAGATGGGGGAGGAGAGTTACCAGCGCGCACTGTGGCGCTTGGGGTGGGGCTGTTGGCAGACGAGGAGGTGAGCGAGCGTGTCCGAGGAAGTATAGAGAGTTACTTCGAGACCAATGACAACGGGGAGGTCCGAGTGGGATGGTATGGGAGGCACTGAAGGCGGTGGTGAGGGGAGAGCTGTCTCCATTAGGGTCCACAAGGAGCGGAGGGAGCGGGGGGGGGGGCGGTGGGGGGTGAGGGAGAGGCTGGTGGGGAGATGGTGACGGTAGACAGGAGATATGCAGAAGAGCCCGAGGAAGGATTGTTGAGGAGGAGGCGCAGCCTTTAGGCCGAATTCGACCCGGTGACCACCAGGAAGGCGGAGGTGCAGTTGAGGAAGGCCCAGGGAATGGTCTACGAGTATGGGGAAAAGGCAAGCCGGACGCTGGCGCATCAGCTTCGTAAGCGGGACGCAGCTAGGGAGATCGGGTGAGTTAAGGACAGGGGAGGGGGCGTGGTGCGGTGGGGTTGGCATCAATGGGGTCTTCAGGGACTTCTACGAGGAATTGTACCGATCCGAGCCCCCACGGGAGGAGGGAGGGATGGGCAGTTTCCTGGACCAATTGAGGTTTCCAAAGGTGGAAGAGGGACTGGTGGAGGGACTGGGGGCCCCGATTGGGCTGGGGGAGTTGATCAAAAGAATAGGAAGCATGCAGGCGGGGAAGGCACCGGGGCCGGAGGGTTTCCCGGTCGAGTTCTATAAAAAAATATATGGACCTATTGGGCCCGCTGTTAGTTAGGACCTTTAATGAGGTTCACCCCCCTCCCCGGACGATGTCCCGGTCACTGATCACCTTGATCCAGAAGCGGGACAAGGATCTCTGCAATGTGGGCCTTACAGATCGATTTCCTTGTTAAGTGGAGATGCCAAGGTGCTGGTGAAGGTCTTAGCCACGAGGATTGAGGATTGAATGCCGCAGATCATCTATGAAGACCAGACGGGGTTTGTGAAGGGGAGACAGTTGAACGGGAATGTGGGGAGGCTTTTGAAAGTTATCATGATGCCGGCGAGGGAGGGGGAGGCGGAGATAGTGGTGGCGATGAACACTGAGAAAGCCTTAGATAGGGTAGAGTGGGAGTACCTGTGGGAGGTGCTGAAGAGGTTCGGGTTTGGGAGGCGTTTGTCAGGTGGGTTAGGCTGTTGTATGAGGTCCCGATGGCGAGTGTGGCCACAAATAGGAGGAGGTCCGAGTACTTTCGGTTGCACCATGGGACGAGACAGGGGTGCCCCCTCTCCCCCCAACTCTTCGCTCTGGCGATTGAACCCCTGGCTATGGCACTGAGAGAGTCGAGGAACTGGACGGGGTAGTGCAGGGTGGGGAGGAGCATATGGTGTCGCTTTATGTGGACGACCTGCTGCTGTATGTGGCGGACCCGGTGGGAGGAATGCCAGAGGTAATGAGGATCCTTTGGGAATTCGGGGACTTTCCGGGGGTCAAGCTCAATATGGGGAAGAGCGAGCTGTTCATAGTTCAGCAATGGGACCAGGAGAGGGGGATGGGCGAGCTCCCACTAAAAAGAGAGGAGAGGAGCTTCAGATATTTGGGGGTCCAGGTGGCCAGGAGCTGGCGGGCCCTGCTTAGGCTTAACTTTGCAAGGCTGGTGGAGCAAATGGAGGAGGAGTTCAAGAGGTGGGACGCGGTGTCGCTGTCCTTGGCGGGTAGGGTGAAATCAATTAAAATGACGGTGCTCCCAAGGTTTTTGTTCCTGTTCCAATGCCTCCCGGTGTTCCTCCTGAAGGCTTTTTTCTGGTGGGTTAACAGGAATATAATGGGGTTTGTGTGGGCGCTAGGGACTCCGAGGGTGAGAAGGGTGTTCCTGGAGCGGAGTAGAGATAGTGGGGGGGGGGGGCGCTGCCCAACCTCCGTGGGTATTACTGGGCCGCCAATGTGACGATGGTGCGCAAGTGGGTAATGGAGGAGGAGGGCTGCATGGAAGAGGTTGGAGACGGCGTTCTGTGTGGGTACGAGTCTGGGGGCGCTGGCAACAGCGCCGCTGCCGCTCCCTCCAAGGAGGTATACCCCGAGCCCGGTGGTGGTGGCTGCCCTCAAAATCTGGGGGCAGTGGAGGCGGCATTAGGGGGAAGTCGGGGCCTCGGCGTTGACCCCATTTCGTGGTGACCACCGGTTCGCCTCAGGAAGAACAGATGGAGGGTTTTCGGGATGGCACAGAGCAGGGATAGGAAAGTTGGGAGACGTGTTCGTGGATGTGAAGTTCCCGAGCCTGGGTGAGCTGGAGGAGAAGTACGGGTTCTCCCCGGGGAACACCTTCAGGTACTTACAGTTAAGGGCGTTTGCCAGAAGGCAAGTGGTGGAATTCCCGCGGCTACTGCCACACACGGTACAGGGCTGGGTGCTCTCGATGGGGGGGGGGGGGGGGGGAGTGGGTTGGGGGGAGGGTGGGGCGGGGAAGATCTCGGAAACTTACCAGGCGATGCAGGAGGAGGAGGGAGGAGAAGGCCTCGGTGATGGAGGTGAAAGTAAGTGGGAGGAGGAGTTGGGAGAGGAGATTGAGGAAGGGACGTGGGCAGCTGCCTTAAGGAGGGTGAACTCTTCCTCTTCTTGCGCGAGGCTCAGGCTCATGCAGTTTAAGGTGCTGCATAGGGCACACATGACCGGGACAAGGATGAGCCGGTTTTTTGGAGGTGAGGACAGGTGTGTTAGGTGCTCAGGGAGCCCAGCAAATCACACCCATATGTTCTGGGGTGCCCAGCGCTGGAAGAATTTTGGAGGGGTGTAGCGAGGACAGTATCGAGGGTGCTAGGATCCAGGGTCAAACCGGGCTGGGGGCTCACAATATTTGGGGTGGCAGAGGAGCCGGGAGTGCAGAAGGCGAAAGAGGCCGGCATTCTGGCATTTGCGTCGCTGGTAGCCCGGTGAAGGATCCTCCTTCAGTGGAAAGATGCGAGGTCCCCAAGCGTGGAATCCTGGATCAGTGATATGGCAGAGTTCATTAAATTGGAGAGGGTGAAATTCGCCTTGAGAGGGCCGGTATAAGGGTCCTTTAGGCGGTGGGAACCGTTCTTAGACTTTCTCGCAGAACGATAGACATTGGTCAATGGCAGCAGCAGCTCGGGGGGGGGGGGGGTTACTTGTTTTTTGTTTATGTTATTTACACTGGAGGGTCTGAGGGGGTATATATACCTGTTGTGTTAAGTCGGGGTGTTAATGTTGATTTATTATTTATGTACAGGGGGGAGAGGTTTGGGGGGTTGCTTTGTTAGATTCTGTTTTGTACTCAACCCTGTTGGGTTCCTTTTTCGTTCTCATTTTGTTGTTGTCATTGTGTGAAAACCTTTAACAAAAATTACTTTTTTTTTTAAAGGAGGAGGGAGTCACCAGGCACATGCTCCGGGGATGGAGGTCTATATGTGCAGTCATAGCCCAGTTACAAGTTGTTTTAGAAAGTGCAATTTTACGCAAACGACGATCCCAAAGACAATCGTTTGACAATGTCTCCTGAGAAAATGAAACCCTGAGAGGGTGAGAGAGATTTTTCTGAAGGGGTGTGGGAGAAATGTCCTGCCTCTTTCATCCCCACCAACACCGCCTCCTCCCTCACCGGCCACTCTCTCTCTCCGCGTCTCTCTCTAGTTCTCTCTCTCTCACTCTGTCTCTAACTCTATCTCTGTCTCTATCTCTCTCTCTAAAGCTATTTATCCCTATATTTTCCGCATCTTTCTCCCTGAATAAGTGAAATGGTTGAAGAGAGAGAGAGAAAGGGGAGAGTGATGGAAACATGAATACACAGCATAGAGGGGGAGGTGTATCAGCAACTGACAGTGGAAGGGGGAAACAGAGAAAGAGAGAGAGAGAGAGCCCGTGCTTCAGTATGCGTGTGAGGGAGAATGGTTGCTTGAGTGTGCGAATAAGTGTCTGTGTGTCTGCGAGTGAGTGTGATGAAGTGTGTGTGTATATTTGAATGTGGGAGAGTGCGTGTTTATGTTTATGGACAGCTGAGGACGGGGTCACATTTCGCTGTCAGCATGTTGTTGTTTTGGGATCTTTCTGTGCACCAGATGACCATGTGCGTGGATTCCTACAAGACAGCAAGCTGCAGAAACAGCGAGTGAGAGAGAGAAACGGCTGGAGATGGCACATTAGACACAGAGGGACAGACAGAGCATGTTAGTGCTGGTGGAGCTTCAATGAGAGGATGGGTCTCTATTTTAATTCAGTTTTGTGAGGATCCTGAGACAGGGGTAGGGGCCTTTACTATCACAGCCTCCCTCTCTCTGTCTATCTCTGCAACCACTTGTCATTTTCTTTAATGTTCCACACAGCTGAATGAGGCCTGTTCCACAGGCTTCGCCCATGGAACATTGTCTGTTTATTCGCCAAGAGATTAATTTTAAGAGAGCGAGAGTGACAGAGATCTGAATGCGATCATTTTAAAACTAATTGAATGTACTGACTTGTAAAGCAAGTGGGAGAAGTTACAGGAGGCTGAGTAAAGTTGTTTCACACGAGGCAGCATTCTGGATTAACGCTTGGAGGCTTTTTAGAACATTACAGCGCAGTCCAGGACCTTCGGCCTTCGATGTTGCGCCGACCTGTGAAACCAATCTGAAGCCCATCTACACTATTGCATTATCATCCATATGTTTATCCAATGAACTTTTAAATGCACTTAATGTTGGCAAGTCCACTACTGTTGCAGGCAGGGCATACCACGCCCCTTCTACTCTCTGAGGAAAGAACTTACTTCTGACATCTGTCCTATATCTATCTCCCCTCAATTTAAAGCTATGTCCTCTCGTGCTGGCCATCACCATCCGAGGAAAAAGGCTCTAACTGTCCACTATCTAATCCTCTGATCATCTTGTATGCCTCTATTAAGTCACCTCTTAACCTTCTTCTCTCTAACGAAAACAGCCTCACGTCGCTCAACATTTCCTCATCAGATCTTCCCTCCATACCAGGCAAGATCCTGGTAAATCTCCTCTGCATCCTTTCCAATGCTTCCACATCCTTCCTATAATGCGGCGACCAGAACGGCACGCAATACGCCAAATGCGGCCAGATGATACGCTGCGATGAATTTAGGACTTGGTGACATAATCAGGAATCATTTTAAATTGAGTTTCTTTGACGTGCTGACTTTGCATTTAACCCCGTGTCGCTCTCTGTCTCTCTCTCTCTTTTTACCTCTCTCTCTAGCTCTCTCTGCCAGGCTGTCTCCCGTTGTGCCTCTACCTGTCTCTGACCGCCTGATATTCTGTCTGTTGCTCTCTCTTTACCTCTTTCCTATCTCTTTCTCCCTCTGTCCTGCCTTACTGTCTCCAGTTATGTCTCTACCTCTGACTGCCTGACTCTCTTTCTTTAACTCTATGTCTCTCTCCCTCTGCCTCTGCCTTTGTCTATGGACAGACAGCGAGAGAGAGAGAGAAATGGGGAGAGAGAGTCAATTAACCCTTTCTGGGACAACGTAGTATCATAAGTACAGCGGGTAGGGAAGAAAGGTTTAATTATCCCTTTGTGGAACAACTGAGGAGAGGGCTGTAGTTAGCTGTTGCTGCTTTGAGATATTGTGTGACAGGTGGCCGTGTGTGTGGATTTCTCTAAGTAGCAAGCTTCAGAATGAGCTAGACAAAGAGAAATAGTCCTGGAGGTGACAGATTAGACACAGAGGAACAGTTACAGCCTGTTAATACGAGTGGGGCTTCACTCAGACCGAGCTCTCTTATTCAGTTCACCTCCCTCTATCTCTGTCTCTCTCTCTCTGTAAACGCTTGCAATTTTTTTTAAGTGCTCAACACAGCTGACTGCTTACTGAGGCCTGCTCCACAGGCTTTCCCACAAACAGTTGTCTGGTTATTACCCCGATCAACGTTGAATTTGATGAGTTAGAGAGTGAGATTGGGAGGGACCAGATTTGAATTAAAACTTCAACACAATATATGGATTAACTTGAAAAGCAAGTGGAAGAAGTCGCCAGAGGTTCAACTTCAAGTTGTTTAACAAGCGGCCTGCATTCTGGATGAATGCTCTCAAGTGTATATGTTGCTATAAATTGAGGCTTCAGTGAAATGTACAGCAAACATTTTGAATTGACTCTCAGTGAAGTACTCACTTTGCATTTTTCTCTGTGTCTCCCTGTGTCTCTCTCTGTCCCCTCTTCAGCCTGTGTCTTGTTCTCTCTCGCGCTCACTCTCTCTCTAACTGACTAACTCTAGCTGTCTATCTCTCTGTTTACCTCACTTTATCTCCCTCTGTCGTTGGCATTCTGCCTCTGTCAGTCTTTCTCTCGCTCTGTCTCTTTCTCCCTCGCACTATGTCTCCCTGTGTATGTCTCTGTCTCTCTCTCTCTCCCTGTCTTTTTCGCTCGCACCATCAACAGTGATGCCCTCTTGATTTGATAGTTGTCAATTCCTAAACCTGTACGCAATGTTGGTATGGGAGAGAAGAAAGAGATGGTGGGGAGGAGAGGGTGGGAGAGAGAGAGTTGACAGAGAGAGAGAGAGAGAGGATAGTCAGTCAACCCTATCTTGGACACTCTCTCTCACTCTGCTCTGTTCCACAGGCTACACTCAGGGAAATGTATTTCTCCATATTGAACAAACGTTTAATTTTAATCGTTTGAGAAGGAGGTTGCAGACATGTGAATGAGCACATTTGAAAATAAATCAATTGACTTGTCAAGTGGAAGACTGGTGCCAGAGACTGAACGCAATGTTGTTTAACACGAGGCTGCATTCTGTATTATTGCAACTGGTTTTGACACTGCGATGAATTGAGGCTTGAGTGACAGCGAGTGCCTGACTTTGCATTTGTTTCTTTGTCTCTCTCTGTCTTTCTCTTTTTATCCCTCTCTCTCCCTCTATCTCTGCCTCCCTATCTCTCGTTCTCTCTCGATATTTCTCTCTCTGAGGACCTGTCTCACCGTCTGTCTCTCGTTTTTCCTCTCTCTCCCTCTGTACCTTCCCCTCTTTCTCTCTTTCTGATTCTCTCTCTCTGACTGCCTCTCTCTCCCTCTGCTGTCGTTCTCTTTTTCCTCTCTCTTCCTCTTGTCTGTCTGCTGTCACTCTGTTTATCACTCACTGCCTTTCTCTCTCCATAGTCAGTAAAGCAGGCTTGCAACTTTTGCATTAGCAGTTCCTGAGTGGTGGGCGGGAGGGGGGGGGGGTGGAGATATTTAATTAACCTTTTCTGGGACAACTGACAAAGGGGAAAAATGTAGCAGTCGGCATGTGGTCGATTTGGGATCTTGCTGTGTTCCAGATGACCATGTGTGTGGATTCCTACCAGACAGCTATTCACAGTAACAGAGAGAGACACAGAGAGCAAGAGAGAGAGAGAGACTGCTGGAGGTGGAAGATTAGACACATTGGGACACACACAGCGTGTTAGTCTTGGTGGGGCCTCAGTGAGGGGAGCGTCTCCAATTTAATTCATTTTTCTGAGGTTCCTGAGGCGGGCGGTGAGAGAACGAGAAAATATTGCGGGGGATAAGAGAGATATAGAAAGACAGAGAGAGAGGGTGGAGGGAGATAAGTATATTTAAAAAGAGAGGGAGAGGTAACGGAGGGACAAGGGAAACAGAGGGGAAGATAGCCAAACTGAACTGATGTGAGGTGGAGTGAGGGTGTCTAAAGCCATGTGATCTCGGGGTGCGGATCTAGTGTGCAGTCGCTGCCCAGTTACATCTTTTCAGAAAGTGTGGTTTTAACAAAAGCTCTAAGCCTGAGACAGTCCATTTGATCACGTCTCCCGAGGGAATGAACAGCTTCTTCCCAGTTGGACCTCTCCCGCTCCCACTCCCTCGTGAGAAAGATGCCGTGTTGGTGGGTTTCCTCTCAGGATTTAATGAATTGATGAATTGTGCTGAGTGCTGAATTTGGTGCTTTTTGAGTGCGATAGGGAGAGTTTGGTGACCGAGAGAGTATAAGGCTTCATTTTTATCTAAAGTTTAGTCTTTCTTTTATTTAGTTAATTAACTTAAAAGTTGCTGTTTGGTTTAGAAGAAGGTGAATTTTCAATCAGCTTTAAACAGGCTTCTACTTCTAGGCACTTGCAGCTGGAGCTAGTTAATTAGTTAATTGGATTAGGCCAGTTTTCAGAGGCTAGATTCACAGTATAAAAGTGATCCCCTACAGTGCAGACTTTGTTTGCACTGAGTGCTGAATTTGGTGCTTTTTGAGTGCGATAGGGAGAGTTTGGTGACCGAGAGAGTTAGGTGAGGAGGGAGTAAGGTGCTCCTTTCATTTTGTTTCCGACATTTCCGCAAAGAGTGCGAAGAGAGCCAGGAGTTTACAGGAAGTGTAGCTGACTGGGAGCAGAGTCGGAGGGCGGAGATCTAGTTAGTCCACACAGCAGCTATATTCTGTAAGGTAAGAGGGGATGGAGGCTAGGCCAGTTACATGCTCCTCCTGTAGGATGTGGGTGGTGAGGGATACCACCGGTGTCCCCGCTGACTATACCTGCGGGAAGTGCACCCAACTTCAGCTCCTCAAAGACCGTGTTAGGGAACTGGAGCTGAAGCTGGATGAACTTCGGATCATCCGGGAGGCAGAGGGGGTGATTGAGAAGAGTTACAGGGAGGTAACCACACCCAAGGTACAGGACAAGAATAGCTGGGTTACAGTCAGGGGGAAAAAAAATAACAGGCAGACAGTGCAGGGATCCCTCGTGGCCATTCCCCTTCAAAACAAGTATACCGTTTTGGATGCTGTTGGGGGGGATGACCTACCGGGGGAAGGCCCTAGCGGCCAGGTCTCTGGCACTGAGTCTGGCTCTGGGGCTCAGAAGGGAAGGGGGGAGAATAGAAAAGCAATAGTTGTAGGAGATTCAATGGTTAGGGGAATAGATAGGAGATTCTGTGGTCGCGAGCGAGACTCCCGGAAGGTATGTTGCCTCCCGGGTGCCAGGGCCAGGGATGTCTCGGATCGTGTCTTCAGGATCCTTAAGGGGGAGGGGGAGCAGCCAGAAGTCGTGGTGCACATTGGTACCAACGACATAGGTAGGAAAAGGGGTGTGGAGGTAATAAACAAGTTTAGGGAGTTAGGCTGGAAGTTAAAAGCCAGGACAGACAGAGTTGTCATCTCTGGTTTGTTGCCGGTGCCACGTGATAGCGAGGCTAGGACTAGGGAGAGAGTGCAGTTGAACACGTGGCTGCAGGAATGGTGTAGGAGGGAGGGCTTCAGGTATTTGGATAATTGGAGCGCATTCTGGGGAAGGTGGGACCTGTACAAGCAGGACGGGTTGCATCTGAACCAGAGGGGCACCAATATCCTGGGAGGGAGGTTTGCTAGTACTCTTCGGGAGGGTTTAAACTAATTTGGCAGGGGAATGGGAACCGGATTTGTAGTCCAGCAACTAAGGTAGCCGATATTCAGGACGCCAAAGCATGTAATGAGGCAGTGGGGAAGGGAACACTGACAAAGGAGAGTATTTGCAGGCACGGAGATGGGTTGAAGTGTGTATACTTCAACGCAAGAAGCATCAGGAATAAGGTGGGTGAACTTAAGGCATGGATCGGTACTTGGGACTACGATGTGGTGGCCATCACGGAAACTTGGATAGAAGAGGGGCAGAAATGGTTGTTGGAGGTCCCTGGTTATAGATGTTTCAATAAGATTAGGGAGGGTGGTAAAAGAGGTGGGGGGTGGCATTATTAATTAGAGATAGTATAACAGCTGCAGAAAGGCAGTTCGAGGAGTATCAGCCTACTGAGGTAGTATGGGTTGAAGTCAGAAATAGGAAAGGAGCAGTCACCTTGTTAGGAGTTTTCTATAGGCCCCCCAATAGTAGCAGAGATGTGAAGGAACAGATTGGGAAACAGATTTTGGAAAGGTGCAGAAGTCATAGGGTAGTAGTCATGGGCGACTTTAACTCCCCAAATATTGAGTGGAAACTCTTTAGATCAAATAGTTTGGATGGGGTGGTGTTTGTGCAGTGTGTCCAGGAAGCTTTTCTAACACAGTATGTAGATTGTCCAACCAGAGGACGGGCAATATTGGATTTAGTACTGGGTAATGAACCAGGGCAAGTGATAGATTTGTTAGTGGGGGAGCATTTGGAGATAGTGACCACAATTCTGTGACTTTCACTTTAGTAATGGAGAGGGATAGGTACGTGCAACAGGGCAAGGTTTACAATTGGGGGAAGGGTAAATACGATGTTGTCAGACAAGAATTGAAGTGCATAAGTTGGGAACATAGGCTGGCAGGGAAGGGCACAAGTGAAATGTGGAACTTGTTCAAGGAACAGGTGCTACGTGTCCTTGATAGGTATGTCCCTGTCAGGCAGGGAAGAGATGGTCGAGTGAGGGAACCATGGTTGACAAGAGAGGTTGAATGTCTTGTTAAGAGGAAAAAGGTGACTTATGAAAGGCTGAGGAAACAAGGTTCAGACAGGGCATTGGAGGGATACAAGATAGCCAGGAGGGAACTGAAGAAAGGGATTAGGAGAGCTAAGAGAGGGCATGAACAATCTTTGGCGGGTAGGATCAAGGAAAACCCCAAGGCCTTTTACACATATGTGAGAAATATGAGAATGACTAGAGCGAGGGTAGGTCCGATCAAGGACAGTAGCGGGAGATTGTGTATTGAGTCTGAAGAGATAGGAGAGGTCTTGAACGAGTACTTTTCTTCTGTATTTACAAATGAGAGTGGCGATATTGTTGGAGAGGACAGTGTGAAACAGATTGATAAGCTCGAGGAAATACTTGTTAGGAAGGAAGATGTGTTGGGCATTTTGAAAAACTTGAGGATAGACAAGTCCCCCGGGCCTGACGGGATATATCCAAGGATTCTATGGGAAGCAAGAGATGAAATTGCAGAGCCGTTGGCAATTATCTTTTCGTCCTCACTGTCAACAGGGGTGGTACCAGGGGATTGGAGAGTGGCGAATGTCGTGCCCCTGTTCAAAAAAGGAACTAGGGATAACCCTGGGAATTACAGGCCAGTTAGTCTAGTAATGGAAAGGGTACTGAAGGATAGGATTTCTGAGCATCTGGAACGACACTGCTTGATTAGGGATAGTCAGCACGGATTTGTGAGGGGTAGGTCTTGCCTTACAAATCTTATTGTATTCTTTGAGGAGGTGACCAAGCATGTGGATGAAGGTAAAGCAGTGGATGTAGTGTACATGGATTTTAGTAAGTCATTTGATAAAGTTCCCCATGGTAGGCTTCTGCACAAAGTAAGGAGGCATGGGATAGTGGGAAATTTGGCCAGTTGGATAACGAACTGGCTAACCGATAGAAGTCAGAGAGTGGTGGTGGATGGCAAATATTCAGCCTGGATCCCAGTTACCAGTGGTGTACCGCAGGGATCAGTTCTGGGTCCTCTGCTGTTTGTGATTTTCATTAATGACTTGGATGAGGGAGTTGAAGGGTGGGTCAGTAAATTTGCAGACGATACGAAGATTGGTGGAGTTGTGGACAGTAAGGAGGGCTGTTGTCGGCTGCAAAGAGACATAGATAGGATGCAGAGCTGGACTGAGAAGTGGCAGATGGAGTTTAACCCTGAAAAGTGTGAGGTTGTCCATTTTGGAAGGACAAATATGAATGCGGAATACAGGGTTAACGGGAGAGTTCTTGGCTTTGTGGAGGAGCAGAGAGACCTTGGGGTCTATGTTCATACATCTTTGAATGTTGCCACTCAAGTGGATAGAGCTGTGAAGACGGCCTATGGTGCGCTCGCGTTCATTAACAGAGGGATTGAATTTAAGAGCCGTGAGGTGATGATGCAGCTGTACAAAACTTTGGTAAGGCCACATTTGGAGTACTGTGTACAGTTCTGGTCGCCTCATTTTAGGAAGGATGTGGAAGCTCTGGAAAAGGTGCAAAGAAGATTTACCAGGATGTTGCCTGGAATGGAGAGTAGGTCTTACGAGGAAAGGTTGAGTGTGCTAGGCCTTTTCTCATTAGAGCGGAGAAGGATGAGGGGCGACTTGATAGAGGTTTATAAGATGATCAGGGGAATAGATAGAGTAGACAGTCAGAGACTTTTTCCCCAGGTGGAACACACCATTACAAGGGGACATAAATTTAAGGTGAAAGGTGGAAGATATAGGAGGGATATCAGAGGTAGGTTCTTTACCCAGAGAGCAGTGGGGGCATGGAATGCACTGCCTGTGGAAGTAGTTGAGTCGGAAACATTAGGGACCTTCGAGCAGCTGTTGGATGGGTACATGGATTACGGGAAAATGATATAGTGTAGATTTATTTGTTCTGAAGGGCAGCACGGTAGCATTGTGGATAGCACAATTGCTTCACAGATCCATGGTCCCAGGTTCGATTCCGGCTTGGGTCATTGTCTGTGCGGAGTCTGCACGTCCTCCCCGTGTCTGCGTGGGTTTCCTCCGGGTGCTCCGGTTTCCTCCCACAGTCCAAAGATGTGCGGGTTAGGTGAATTGGCCAATGATAAATTGCCCTTAATGTCCAAATTGCCCTTGGTGTTGGGTGGAGGTGTTGAGTTTGGGTAGGGTGCTCTTTCCAAGAGCTGGTGCAGACTCAAAAGGCCGAATGGCCTCCTTCTGCACTGTAAATTCAATGATAATCTATGATTAATCTAGGACAAAGGTTCGGCACAACATCGTGGGCCGAAGGGCCTGTTCTGTGCTGTATTTTCTATGTATGTTCTATGAATCGGACGAAAGGGAAATTTCAGCACATTCTTCAACTGCTGCCTGAACTGAGTCTGTGTTACGGCGTAAATTGCAGTGTTTGTACAGCAGCTCAGGAGCTGCAGCATGTTGCTCAATTCCAGAACATAATAATCTAACCATGCAGACTGATACCCAAGAAACCACAACCGTGTACATATAGAATACACCATTAAAGTTGACCATAGCAGGATGAAATTGGCCGAGATAATAAACAGTAAAATAATGGATTTCCTTCGACTGTCCATCTCTGGGTCTCTGGGACTGTCCCCACTACTGTGAGCTCGGAGTCTCCTGCGGACCCTGCTGCTCAGGAGAATGTGTCTGACGGTGAGAACATTGAGCAGCAGAATCAGGATAAATGGAACACACGGGGTTAGAATGTTGTGCAGGAACTCGATTGTTCCCCAGACCAGAGAATACTTATCATCCGCCGTGACATAACAAAACCAGGGGAAATTTCCCAGCTGATACCAACCGGTGAACATAAAATACCACAAAATGTTCTTCAAACTGCTCAGCACAGTCACTGTTCCCAGAACCATAGCCGCCGTTTTCTCGCTGCAATATTTACTTTTCAGCTTCGGGCAACAAATGGCCATAAATCGATCAAATGTGAAAGTGACGGTGAACCAGACAGAACAGTCAGTGGCTGCATAAAGCAGCACTGCGTGGATATTACACACGTGGATGAAGTGCAGGAAAGAAAATTGATCAGGGAAAACAATCGGAATGTGCCTCAATATCAGGTCAAGTATAACGACCAGTAGGTCTCCCACTGCCATGGCCACCAGGTAACAAGTTACACATTTGGAGAGTCCACAATTTTGTCTCTTCAGGATCACAATTGTGATGAGGTTCACTGTGGGAAGGGAAATTTAAAAAACATACATTATGTTGGGGAGGACATTACTGGATCGATTGAGGTGGGGTTGACAAAGACAAACAAATGAACACAAATGCATACACTCGCAGACATGCAGAGAGATAATTACATTTTCACAGACACAGAGTTTCACTGACAGGCACACATATATATGAATGCACACACTCACATGCACAGAGGCACACTCTCGCACGCACACACGCATAAACAACCCCTACACACACGAATACAGAGACAGATACACACACTGACCATCCCACAATTACACTCAACGAAGCACAACCACACTCTCACGTCCACATACTCAGATACAGCCACATATACAAACACACAGACCTTCCCAGACAGACCCAGTCACCCACTCACGGACGCATTCTCACACGCAGAGAAAGACACACAAAATAAATCGCACACACATATGCACACACAACCACACACACACACGAACTCACACACATTCACTCGCATACACCGCACCCAAACACCCCCCACACACAGACACACACTCAAAACTCGCATACAAATCCACCCACACATCCTGACACATACACACCTCCACACATACAAAAACGCACACTCACAGCCTCACATAAACACCCAAACACGCACCCGGACGGACACAAAGACACACCCACAAATCCACACAAAATAATAATATTGATAATTGTCACAAGTAGGCTTCCATCAAAACTGAAAAAAATGTTACTGCGAAAATCCCCGAGTCACCACATTCCGGTTGGGGAGACTTCGGAATGTCCAATTTGCCTAACAGCACGCCCATCAGAACCTGTGAGAGAAAAGTGGAGCACCTGGAGTAAACCGACACAGACACCGGGAGATCGTGACCCAAGCGCGAATCGAACCTGGGACACTGGCGCTGTGAAACAACAGTGCTAACTACTGTGCTACCGTGTCGCATCCTTCCTCTCACACACATAAAGACCCTCCCACACAGACCAATAAACCTCCACACACATACACTCGCACACACAGAAACATGCATGCACATATCCAAACGCGCACATACACAAATCCGCACATACAAACTCACAAACCTCCCCCCCACGCACATATAAACACACACAGCGACCCACTTACACACACCCTCACACAAACACTTACACATACACAAAGACACAGAGACCATACTCAAAATCTCATGCACACAGGCCCACGCGAACACACACACAAAGTGACACACAAGCACAATTACATCTCCCTCACACAAAGAAAATGATGAATACGCACACTTACACATGCCCATTCCACCCACAGACTCTCACATACACACCCCATACACAGAAAGACGCACATACAGGCCCTCACTTAAACATCCACACACCCACACAATGACGCACACACAAATCCTGACGCTTACACACAGACAATCCAACACACCGCTTTAACACACATAGACACACACATATACCCACACACATACACACAGGCGCACGCACACACTCAGACACAACACACTGACATCCCCACAGAGACATACAAAACCCCACGCACATGCACTCACACACACGGCAAAACATACTCACTCAAATGCCCTCTGCTGCTTTTGCTCATCTATTTGCTTTGTTTGTTTTGGTTGGCCCCATTTTGCGCACTGTGAGCTATCACTATTTTGTCAATGTACCATTTGTCAATGTTCCCATGTTGATTATTCTTATGTCTACTATGTATGTACTGTGTACGTTCCTCGACCGCAGAAAAATACTTCTCACTTTACTTCGGTGCATGTGACAATAAATCAAATCAAATCAAACATTTACCCCACCTATGCACACAGGCAGATGCACGTACGCTCACACACAAAGACTCCAACACAACGACACACACACACAAACTCACGCGCTGGCACCCATGCACCCTCCAACCAAACAAAGACGCACACCAGCCCCCACGCACACACTCCCGCTCACTCACACCCACAAATGCACCTCCACACGCACACACAAAACTCACACACAAACTTACATGCACAAGCAAACACACACACACTAACTCACAGGCACAAATCGACACACGAAAACCACACATGCAAAACCACACACCCACATAAAGATGCACACACACACATGCACACATAAACCCAACACACACACAACCACACACTCACATCCAAATCCACACACACAGGCGTACACACACCTTCACACACACACCCAGACATCCCATCCCAACACACACACACAGAACGCCCAAAACCGACCTACAAACTCGCACATACATACACTCACACGAACAGCAACACACACAACCACAAATGTCACATGCACACAATCACTGTAACAAACCACACAGGCACCCTCACTCACATGCACACAACCACACGCAAACATACCCACACACAAACTCCCACAGGCAAATCCACACATAGAAACGCGCACACACACCCTCACACATACATGGACACACAGACAAAGACGCACTCACACACACACAATTCCATACACACATCCACTGACACAAATCTGCACATACACACGCACACACGAACACATCAACACCACCACACCCTCACAAACACACCCACGCCCACGTACAAACTCGCACCCACACAGACATCCACACATAAAGACAAACACAAACTCACACACACGCACACATACACCCTCCCCCACACACAAAGACGCACATAGTCTCAAACAGACACACACAGCCCCACACTCACACTCACGCACTCACAGAAACACACCCACGCACAGGCACCAACCCGAACCCACGCACACACACCACACACAACGACACACGCACAAAATCACACGTATATACATGCACCCTCCCACACATAAAGATGCACATACACCCTCACACACACTCAGACACACCTACATACACACACCCTCCCCTCCACACAGACACTTACAGCCACCCACACTCAGCCACACACACACACAAACGCATAACCACACACACACCCACATACAGACACGCACATAGACACACACGCACGCTCCCACCAACAGGTGAACACCGAAAACCAAACACCCACCCTCACACAGACAAACAGACACACTCATACACACTAACACACACACACGTCAAACAAACGTTATCACTCTCCCAAGCACACATCCACGCACATATACCCACATGCACTCTCACACACTCACACAGACCTACATACACACAAATATTCAACAACACGCCTACATACACAAGCACACAGACACAGACACAGGAGCACGCACCACAAACACGCATACATGCAACCCACACACCAATGCTCTCTCACACACACAAACGCACACACCCACACATACACACTCTCAAACTCACTATGACTCTCTCACACCCACACGTAGATGTGCGCACACTCAATAACACACATACTCCCACATATCTACCGAATCACCCCACATCCACACACGGACTCCAATACACATTCTCTCACACACTCACCTACTCGCTCGCATACGCACCGACATTCATACTGACACACACCCTCACAGACACACTCATAAATAGCCACACACACTCACACATCGGCACCCACCCGGACACTTACATAACCACATAGATTCACTAGATCAATACACCCACACTGCAACGCACAACTAGAGAGACCATCACCGAAACACCCACAGGCAAACGTACTAACCCACACTCGCAACCAAAGCCACACGTATCACCATCATACACAACCAGTCGTACACACACAGACACACCCACACACAGACACACTCGCATCAACACACACACATATTCACATACACCTCTACACACTCAGACACCCATACATACAACCACCCTCACATAAGCACACGGACATCCACACTCATAAACACACCCAAACACCCACAGAGACAGACACACAGACAAATACACACAAAAACACACACACACTGACACCCTCACAGACACACACCCATATACACAAACACGGAGGCATACACACGCATAAACAGACACACAAAGACCCAGATAGATTCACACAAACACATCCAAGCACAATCAGCCACACGCACACACACAAAACCACACACATACAAGGAACTATGCACATGCGCCTCACCAGATACAAGTACCCACGTACGCAAACACACACGCACACAATTACACACGCACACTCATATCCAGACCTAACACATCCACACACTCACACACACGCACACGCACCCACACTACACACTCACACGGACATACCCATACGCACCCCCCATAGACACACACTCAGAGACCCGCACACGCATCCACACTCACACCTAGACATACCCTAATCCAGGCACACGCACTCACATTCTCCCCGTCATACGTTCAGTGGCAGCCGTGCGTGTCATGTTCAATATGAAATGGTGGAACTCGCCTACGTTCCTTTCGCCATCACCTTCCAAACTCACAACCACTACCAAATCGACGGAAAAGAGCAGCATATACCTGGGAATATAGTCACCTGGAATTTCCCCTCCAGGTCACCATCCTGACTTGGAAATATAACGCTGATTGACACTGTCGCTGGGTCAAAACATGTAACTTCCTCGCTAACAGCACAATAGCTGCACCTACACCTCAGGGACAACCAGGCCATGACGTCAGCTCACCACCAGGACAACTGGGGGCGGGGGGGGGGGGACAGGAAATGTTGGCCGAGCCGACGGCACCCACACCGTAATTGAATAAACCAATACTGAGGTGCAGCCAGACCGGGAAAGAATGTAGATCGGTTTGGCTCTAAGGAGAGTCTCCATCGTGTTGTGTGGCACCACCATCGCACTAAACAGGAGTGATTTCAAACAGATCGAGCATCTCAAAACTGGGTTTTAATGAGACGCTGTGGGCCATCAGCAGCAGCAGAACTGTAACTACCACAAACTGTAACCTCATTGCCGCTAACATTCCTCACTCTCCCAATAACATCAATCCAGGGAATGCACCGTGGTCCAATGAGGAGTGCAGGAGAACATGCCGGGAGCAGTGCCAGGCTGAGCTGAAAATTAGAGATCAACCTGGTGAAGCTACAACACAGGAGCGACACACTGAACAGGAGAAGCAGAGATATGAAACCTCTCAGATCAGATCTAAACTCAGCAGCCCTGCCACATCCAGCCGTGAATGGTGGTGTACAATTAAACAATCCTTTGCAGCAGGACGTTCCACAAGTATCCTCATCTTTAATAATCGGGGCTCTCAGCACATCAGTGCAAAAGACATGGATGTATTCACAACTACCTTCAGCCAGAAGTGTCGAGTGGACGGTCCATCTCAATCACCTACGGAGGTTCCGTGTATCACATAGCAGCTAATTTGAATCACTCCACATGACATCAAGAAACGGCTGACGACACTAGATACTGCACAGGCTCTGGGTCTTGACTATTCGAGCAATAGTACTGACGGCCTGTGCTCCAGACCTTGGCCCCTAGCCAAGCTGTTCCATTACAGATACAACACTGGCATCTACCCGGCAATGGGGAAAATTGCCCAGCTATGTCCTGGATACAAAGAGCAAGACAAATAAAACCTGGGTCACCCCCCCCCCCCCCTGCCCCTCTTCATTCTCTTGTCGATCATTAGCGATGTGACGGAAGGGGTCAACAACAGGGCAATCAAGTGGCACGTACTGAGCAATAACCAGCTCACAGACGCTTAGTTTGTGTTGTGCCAGGATCACACAACCTCTGATATTATTACCGCCTTCGGTCAAACATGGACAACACACTGAAGTAACAGGTGAGGTGATATCAGGACAACATTTGATCGAGAGTGGAATCAATGTGCCTGAACAAAACTGGAGTCAATGGGAATGAGGGTGAAATCTCTGCGCTGATTGGACACATATCGATCACAAAGGAAGATGGTTCTGATTCTTGGAGGTTAATATTCTCAGCTCCAGGCCATAACTCCTTGTTTTCCGCAGGAGGTGTCCTCGGCCCAGCCATTTACAGCTGCTTCATCAAAGACCTTCCATCCATCACCTTCCTGGCTGCTTGTCGCCAGGCACGTTGCTTGGGATTGCCGACTTCCCAAGTATCGTCTCCAATCAGGATCCAGAAGAATAAAAGAAGGAATTTTCACTGATTATTAAACCATGTTCAGCACAGTCCATCACTCAGATACTGAAGAGGTCCGTGTCTGTATGCAACACGACTTGGAGAATATCGGGGCTGTTGAGTGGCGATTTACATTCAGGTCTCACAAGTGTCAGCCAATGACATCCTCGATATGAAAAGGAGGGGACCATTCAGTCCCTTGAGGCTGTTAGGGTGAATCATTGGGATGTTGTTTGTCCAGTTGAGCTTCTTCCACAGTAATGTTAGCAGGACATTCTGCCCCTCGGGCCTGTTAATGTTCACCCACCCTCACAGGGATGGTGATTGCTTTTCGTTTTGAAAGTCACTGTGGATTGATCACCCTCTGTTGTGACGAGAGAGGTTGATGGATGAGTGGCAGTCCCTTCCCCAGCTGGTACAGATAAACATCTTGTCCCAGGTAGACTGCTCGTTACCCTTCCAGCGGGCTCTCAATTCTGTCATCTAGGTATTCTTTATTGTCCTGTGCTTTTTCCAGAACCTTCCTGGCTGCTTGTCGTCAGGCACGTTGCTTGGGATTGCCGACTTCCCAAGTATCGTCTCCAATCAGGATTAATGTGAAGTCTCACTGCCAGACTGTCTGATTGGCAATCCAAACTCCCTGCAGACCCAGGTGAACCGATCAACACGCTGCTGTAAGTGAACTTCAGTATGCGATGTCTACACGGTATAATTAGCAAACATCAACTCTTTAACCAGGACATTACACACTTTGGTCTTTCTGTGCAGCCTTCCCAAGTTGAATATCTTGTTGTCAGCATTGTCATACAGGCAGATACCCTGACTTATCAAAAGTATAAATTCGCAAACTTTCGACCAATATGTCACAGACAGTGAGCAGCAGATCCCAGTCCTGCTTTGCCCCGTGACTGATGGGGGAAGACTCTGATGATGCTTCATGGTCACTGACTAAATGTGTAAGTTCCTGTGGAAAGAAGATTTGACGCCCAGGTGTCCAGGCGGCAGCCTGTGTTCCACAGCAGTTCAACGAGTCTGTCTCTGCTGAATTCCGGTGGTGGCCGTGGTTGAGTGGTCGCACAAAAGCCTAAATGAGCCGGTTAAAAGGTCGCGAGATAGTGAAGGTGGACAGGGAGAATTCGAGGGGTTAGAGAGGAGGAAAAGGTTGCAGGGCCAGTTTGAAAAGTTGGCAACGGGGATGACCGTAGTATAAATGAGTAGGACAAGAGAGGTGCAATATGTGTATAGCAAGAAGGTGAGCCGCATGCTGGCTGGAGAGGTAGGCTGCGTCCATGGAAATATTGCAGACACGGACGAGAGCTGGAGATGTGGTTTTGGAGTCGATAAGGGGATGCTACCATGGACATTACGAGGCGGACCCGAGGGGAGAGGAGGGGTACATGCGGAGGTTTCTGGATGAGCTGGAAATTACCTAAGTCGAGGAAGCAAAGATGCAGGCGTTGGAGGAGCACCTGGGTCTGAGGGAGGTGCTGGATAGTGTCAGGAGTATGAATTGTGGGCAGGCCCCTGGGCCTCTTTGGTACCCGCCGGAATTTTTAAAGGAATTTGTGACGGACCTGGCACCACATCTGTTGGGGGCGTTTAATGAATCCCTGGAGAATGGGGCAGGCAGTAATCACGCTAGTACCGAAAAAGGGGAAGGTCCCAGTCGAAAGTGGAGCTTAGAGGCCCATATGACTATCGAACACGGAAGTAAAAGCATTGGCTAAGTTGTTGGCGGGGAGGATGGAGGATTCAGTCCTGGGGGGGTGGTTGCAGAAGATCAAACAGTTTCGTGAGGGGGAGGCAGCCCTCGAGAGTAATATAAGACGGCTGTTTTATGTAGTGATGCACTGACACCAGAGGTGATGGTGTCCATGGACGCGGAGGAGGTATTTGATCGGGTGGTGTGGCGGTACTTGTTCGAGGTTTTGGGAAGGTTTGGATTTGGCCGTGATTCGTGTCATGGCGGCGTTGCTGTATGTGGCACCAAAGGCGAGTATGGGGTTCAATATCGTGTGTCTGCGGAGCATCGACCTACAGAGGGATACGAGGCAGTGGTGCCTGCAGTCGCCGTTGCTGGTTCTGCTGGAGAGGAGGAGGAGACCATTCTGTCCCTCCACTCTGTTATACTGCAACAGGAGGCAGATGAGGGTGTTCAGTCCCTCAGCCCGTTCTACGACAACAGGAGGAGCGGAGGCCATTCAATCCACCCTGTCTGTTAAACCAGAGGAGGAGGCGTAAGTGGCGATTCACTCCCTCAACTGTGTTACAGCAGAACAGGAGTAGACTGTCATTCAGTCCCTTGTGTCTTTTACACAAGAACAGCATGTGAGGAGGAGCCCATTCCGCCCTCTAGTCTGTTACTGCACAACAGGAGGAGGAAGACCCTCAGTCCCTCGTGTCTGTTAGATGAAAAGTGGTGGTGATCTTTCAATCGTTCATCTCTGTCACACACGAATAGGACGGGTAGGAGGCAATTCATTCCCTTGGGTCAATTGTATTGGAAGAAGGGGGATTTATTCAGTCCTTTTTGAAGAGGATCAGGTTAGAACAGAACATAGAACGATACAGCGCAGTACAGGCCCTTCGGCCCACGATGTTGCACCGACATGGGAAGTCAAAAAACAAAAGACATCTAACCTACACTTTGCCATTATCATCCATATGCTTATCCAAGAAACTTTTAAATGCCCTCAATGTTGGCGAGTTCACTACTGTTGCAGGTAGGGCATTCTACGGCCTCACCACGCTTTGCGTAAAGAACCTACCTTCGACCTCTGTCCTATATCTATTACCCCTCAGTTTAAGGCTATGTCCCCTCGTGCTAGCCATTTCCATCCGCGGGAGAAGGCTCTCACTGTCCTCGCTATCTAACCCCCTGATCATTTTGTATGCCTCTATTAAGTCCCCTCTTAACCTTCTCTCCAACGAAAACAACTTCAAGTCCATCAGCCTTTCCTCATAAGATTTTCCCTCCATACCAGGCAACATCCTGTTAAATCTCCTCTGCACCCGCTCCAAAGCTTCCACGTCCTTCTAATAATGTTTGCATTCAGCCAATCGATCCTTTTACCGATGAATCACAGGCAACATCTGTACTCTCTTCACCACCACTGTCCCTTCTGTTTCATATCAGCCCAGACTGATGCTGCCCATGTCAAGCATTCGGCCAGCCGAGAGGTCCTGCAAGACAGGAACTAACGGACAACATGGTGGTGGGTGTTGAGTTTATATAATTGGGTTTGTTGGTGGATAAAAATGATAATGAAAAGTTCTGGTTGCTGGGTTTAATGACAGGATGGTGGTCAAGAAGCTGGGATGGGATTGTCTCAGGCGGCTGTAACTGTGCGGATGGGGGATCAAAGCTGGGAAAGGGAAGTTGTCCAATGGGAAGATAGTCTGTCAGGGTTCATCAACGTCAAGGAATTACATCGCTGCTTTATCCTCGTCCTCGCGTTTCTCCCACCTCTATCCAGGCCCCTGTATTCCTGGTGGCAATGACAACCCAGGGAAGTATTGAACATCAATGCCTGCCATGGAGTGAGTGGTCTCAAACAGGGCACCTCCAGCTCGAAGGCGTAGATTTGAAGTCTTTGTGTCAGAAAACGGGTGAATTGTGATGTGAATGTGCAGTTGAGGGAGTGGAGGAGAAGTTCCCCGCGGGAGTGGCATGTCTGCCGGCTATCAGCCCCGGCAGAAGAAGGTGAAATACCTGGTCAAGAAATTGGAATCGACCTGTAGCACAGCAGCGTTTGGAAAGATGGCGGAAGGGGAAGGGGTGACGCAGGATGGAGAACACCAGGTGGATCAGTTGGTGACGTTCATCCGAGGTGAGTTCCGCCAGCAAAGAAAGGAGATGCAGGAAGACCAATCGAAGGCCATTGAAGGTTCGGCCGCACCTCTGAAAGGCTCGATGAATGCGCTTGGAGGGGCAGGGGTCGCAGATCAGCGAGATGGAGAGGGTGCATTCTGACCACAATGATCGTGTGGTGGAGTTGGATGCAGAGGTGTGGATCCTGAAGAAAGAGAGCAAGGTCGAGCAGCAGGACAACAGATGTAGATGTCAGAACCTGCGTTTCTATCTTTGCTCTCTTTCTCCAGGATCCCCAGCTCCGCCTCCAACTCCACCAAACGATCATTGTGGTCAGATATCACCCTCTCCATCTCGCCGATCTGCGACACCTGCGTTTCGTTGGCCTGACTGAGCGCGTGGACGGCACGAGTACTACGAGATACTCGTCGAGGACGCCGCCTGGGCTGGTAGTGGAGGAGCTTCAGAACAAGGCCCTGGAGGTGAATGGAGCCCACATGTTTATAAGGCAGAAGACAAGAGCTTGGGAGCCGCGACTGGCGGTGACTGTGAGGGTCCACGAGTTAGTGGGGAAAGGGAAGATCCTGCGTTGGTCAAGAAGAACCGGAGCTGCGAATGGGAGGGGTACATTTTCCGAATATACGCGGACATTAGAGCGGAACTGGCGAAACGGCGAGCCGGGTCCTTGTCGCCGGCAGATCAGGTCCGGGGTGCTGTACCCTGGGGGACTGGGGGTGACTTTTGAAGTTCGAGAAAATGATCCCAAACCCCCAGAGGAAGCCAATGACTTCACCACAGAACAGAAGCTGGGTAAGAACTGAACTTTAATGAGAGGTGGACGAGTTCCAACAATGGATTTCGGAAGATGACGATAGTGTGGGGGTCGCGTGATGGGCGTGCGGGTTTATCTCGTCTTGTGCGGGATGCTTTCATAGTGACGATTATTTGTTAAGGGTGCCACGCCCCTCCCTCCTTCCCCCAACTGCTTGTGACGATGCTTAATTTTGGAGGAGGTGACCTGCGGTTTTTTATGTGTCCTTTTCTTGAGTGTGGTTGGACCCGTGAAGGATCAGGACTCCGGGTGTAGCAGAGCCATTCGGGTTGAGAAAAATGATGCGATGCAGAGGAGGGATGAATTCAGGAACCCAGGCCCAGTCGGTTATCCAGCGGAGTTTTACAAGGAGTATGTGGCAGACTTGGCACCGTATATAGTGGGCGCTTTTAGTGAGTCTCTGGAGAATAGGGAGGTGCCAGAGACAATGACATAAGCAACGATCACGGTATTTTCAAAGCAAGGGAAACGCCATTGGAGTGTGGGTCATACAGGCCCAGATCACTGGTAACGAGCATCTGAAAGTGGTGGCTCTGTTGGTGGCGGAGGATGGAAACATGTGTTCCGGGTTGGTTACCGAGAACCAAAAGGGCGTTGTGAAGTGGAGGCAACTTTCGAGAAATATTCGGCGGTTATTGAATGTGGGCATGACCCCACCGAGGGGACGGGTACCGGAGGTCGTGGTGTCTCTGGACGCGGTGCAGGCTCTTGGCGGAATGGAATTACAATATCTGTTCGAGCTTCTGAGAAGTTTCGTGTTTGAGCCAAAGTTTGTGGCATGTGCAGTTGCTGTCCGTGGATCCAGCGGCAAGCGGACGGAAAAGTGAGATGAGCTCATGGAGTTTCGGGTTGCAGAGGAGTGTCCTCTGTATAAAGGCAAATTACTGCAGATGCTGGAATCTGAAAACAAAAGAGAAAATTCTGGAACATCTCAGCAGGTCTGGCAGCGTCTGTCTGGTGAGAAAAGGACTAACGTTTCGAGTCCAGATGACACTTTGCAAAGCTGAAAGGCATAGAAAGTGGGAGATAGTTATGCTGCAGGGTGAGGGAATGAAAGATGAGTCTTAGCCAGATAAACCAAGGGAAGAGGGTGTTAATGGCAGTCCGCAGAGAGAATAAAAGATGTGGAAGGCCAAACGGCAGAGAAACTAAAATCAGGGTCAGCTGTGACAAATGTAGATGTGGGGTGAGGGGGGACATGGGTGGGAGAGAGAAAAAATGACAAAAAGGAAGGAAGGGGGAAGAAAATGTAATGAATGTGGGGGATAAGATAGAGGGAAAGAATAGGTGGAATATACATAAAGGCAATACATAAATAAAAGGTAAAAGACCGTTAAAATGAAATGGAATGAAAACAAAGGGATCAAGGTCGCGAAAAGGTAATCATCGGAAGTTGTTGAATGCGACGTTGAGACCGGAAGGCTGTATCGTGCCTAACCGGACGATGAGGTGCTGTTCCTCCCGTTTTCGCCCAGCTTCACTGGAATATTGCAGCAGCCAAGGACAGATGTGTGGGCATGGGGGATGGACCTTGTGCTAAAATGTCAAGCAACGGGGAGATCAGGATCCTGAATCCACACAGAGCGAAGATGTTCAGCAAAGCGATCACCCAGTCTACGTTTGGTGTCTCTGATATACAGCAGATCACTGTTTTGAACCTGGGATGTTAAGCATGGAAGAGGTAAAGGGGCAGATGCTACACCTGCTAAGATTTCAAGGGAAGGTGCCATTGGTGATGACAGAGGTGTTGGGACGAACTCCAAGTGGACTAGATTATCCGGGAGGGAACGGTCTCTGTGGAACTCTGCTAGGGGGAGTGAAGGGAAGATGTGTTCCACAAGGATGATGGATCACGGGGATTTGGTCAGAGATTGAGATACGGACAGCAGAGCTTGAGATGAGATTAAATTCGGCAGCTTTGTAACCGGGAGGCTGGTCAGCAGAGAATGGGAATAGTCACGTCTGGAATCAGCATTAACAGCTGCGAAGAGCCAGAGGATGATATTCAGGAGGTGACAGCAGACGTGTTAATGATGCGGTGGATATGCGGTCAGAAGGATGCTCAGGGTTAGGAATGGAGTCAGTGGATAGGGAGCAGAGTTTGTGAGTGGAACAGTAGTCATTGTCCACGTCCCCGTGACATAAAAGAAGGAGTTTAATACTTTGAAATGTGAATTACAAATACAATAGCTGCATGTAGAGACTTCACAGAAATTTCAGTCGGAGCAAGAGGAGTGAAGTATTAAAAATACTAAAATATTTAGCAGTGTTCTGTAGAGTTAATAACATGATTCGAGACTCAGCTGAAACAACGGCAGCAATCAGGGCGGAGTAACTGACAACATCAGTGATACAGTGAAACAGGGTTTATAGAATTAATATCTGGACAGGGGGACTTACCAGGAACACCAACAATAGCCAAGATCGGATAGTATCCCGCTTGAATAATCATAAGCACATGTCTAATCATACTTTCTAAAGAAATCAAATTTTGAGAAATAAAATAGAGGCTCGTGGATAAAGCCCTGTCCATTGTTGGAACGTTCCGATCGATTGTTCTCTTATTCTGATCGATTGCTGGACTATTCCACTCGATTTTTACCAGATTCTGATCCCTACTCTCCATGGAGCCGCTGATCTCTGTCAGTGTTGTTGATGCTCCCGCTGCCAGTTTAGGATAACACATTGAATGCATTCGCTTATTAATAGAAGAGGGAAACCCTC